>NC_090437.1:981023917-981116417 GCF_031143425.1 Pleurodeles waltl | reverse complement strand
TTCCTTCCAAATGTAAGACATTGTGTAAAAAAAGAAGTCTATTTGAGAAATGCCCTGTAATTCACATGCTAATATGGGGACTCCGGAATTCAGAGAGGTGCCAATAACCACTGCTTCGTAACACCTTATCTTGTGCCCATTTTGGAAATACAAAGGTTTTCTTGATACCTATTTTTCACTCTTTATATTTCCGCAAATAAATTTCTGTATACCCAGTATACAATGAAAACCCACCTCAAGGTGCAGCTCCTTTATTGGCTATGGGTACGGTAGGGCTCTTGATGAACCTACAAGCCCTTTATATCCCTGCAACTAGAAGAGTCCAGCAGACGTAACCGTATATTTCTTTCAAAAATCTGCCATAGCTGAAAAAAGTTATAGAAGAAAACATGGAGACATGGTTCTTTTTTTCCACCTCAAGTTCAATATTTTTTATTTTAGCTGTGACTTTCTGTAGGAAAACCTTGAAGGATTCACACAAATGACCCCTTGCTGAATTCAGAATTTTGTCTACTTTTCAGAAATGTTTAGCTGTCTGGGATCCAGCATTGGTTTCACACCCATTTCTGGCACAAACTGGAATGAGGCTGAAAGCACAAAAAATAGTAAATATGGGGTATGTCCCAGTAAAATGCCAAAATTGTGTTGAAAAATGTGGTTTTCTGATTCAAGTCTGCCTGTTCCTCAAAAAGCTGGGAAGATGGTGATTTTAGCACCGTAAACCGTTTGCTGATGCCATTTTCAGGGGGGGGGGCACAAGTGTTCTGCAGCACTTTAAAAAAAATAAGAATTTAACAAAATTGTTGCTGTATTTTTGACTAATTTCTTGGTCTCTTCCAGGAGAACCACAAAGTCTGGGTATCTCTAGAATCCCTAGGATGTTGGGAAAAAAGGATGCAAATTTGGCGTGTACAGCTTATGTGGACAAAAAGTTATGAGGGCCTAAGCGCAAACTACCCCAAATAGCCAAAAAAAAATGGCTTGGCACCTGAGGGGGGGGAAAGGCCTGGCAGCAAAGGGGTTAAAAACTCCTCTCAATATACAGTCATCGAAAAGAAAGTAAACACTAATACCCATGTTAAAAGAATAAAGCAATTTGACATTTGATCGGTCTCTGAATACCCAACAAATGTGACAAGTAAACACTGGACTTTACTTTCGCGACCCACCAAAAAATTCAGCTAGAGACCCACAGTTTGGGAAACACTGCATTAAGCACTTTTAAACTCACACTTCTGGAAATTAATTACAAGATTAAAGAGCAGGTTTATGGGGAAATCTAGAGACTACGCAACAAGTTTGTGCTTCTGAATGCCAAACAAGAGCTGGACAGAGCTAACCACAGGTTCAGTTCGTTCTGTATATTACTTTGTGATTCGGGGCTAGCTTTAGAAGCTTTCTGGCCCATTTACTTTAAAAATGCTTACATCCTATAAAAATATTGTCTTAGACCGTTGTTTTGACCAGAGATTAGCATTTCAATATTTTACGGGGCTCATTCTCTGGTCCGGTCCACGAAATGCTTTCCCCTAATTTCGAACGCAGTGCGCGTTTCTAAATCAATATGGTAGCAACTTCTAATTTATGGCGAGACAGAAGCGCATATTAAGCTTATCTACTATATTACTACACCCTAAAGTAGACATACACTTACCAGAAATAAGTACAGAACTTCAAGAATCTTTTCATAAGTACACATGCGAGAACGCCGACTCTTAATGTTATTCTTAAAACAGCAAGGCCATGTTTTCTTTTCGTTGGTGGCTAAAGTCCAACTAATAGCTTGTGTTATCAATGCTTGAGTGACGTTAGAGTGTATTAATGTCTGATTATTTTATGTAGCATGTTAAAACAGCAATGTTTCTTACATAAAATAATTTTCGGTTGATTAAAGTGAAAGATTTATATTCGCCACTGCATGTTCACTTTTAACGGAATTTTATGGACGCCCCCTTTCTGCTGAGCGTTTAATAACGTCTTTAGAATTATAGTTGCACATAAATGTGTAACGGATGCCCGGTCTGAGCTGTCCGTTTGGATAGTTAGCACGAGACCTCGGATGCAAGAAGGGCTGGCAGGCCGCTCAGTCATTCACAGGCAGAGGCTCACGCTCTAAGAAGATGGGCAAGGTAAGTGATTCCAGCTGCTTCCGTCAATGCATTCGGTGGAGCAAGACCAGCAAGAAATGAGACAATTCAGACAAACTGCTGCACCATCGTGGCGAGAGTACAGAACAAGCACTTACATTGCAATAGGTCTCGCATTTTCTGGAGTTACAGCTATTGGCATTGTAAATTCATAATTGGACTTTTCTTGCCACATAAATTGGTCAACCCTGCCTCATAATTGTCTTTTCCTGCCATATAATTCCAGTGGCCCAGCATTTCACTAAAGCACTTCCATTTACCTTCTCCTTCTATCCTAAAACATATACAATTATCATATAAACCTTTATCAGAAATTAACATTTGGCATTAGAGTGTACTGCTCAAAACATAAAAATATTTTGGATGGATTGGAGGGTGAAAGAAAAGAGGGAGTCTGGAGTAAAGATGGAGAGGACAAGTGGTGTAGTAACGTTGTCATGGGCCCTGGCGTAAGAAAGGAAAATGGTTGACTGGAATTACGGTAGGAAAATAGAGTAGTAATGAGAGATGAGTGAGGGCCGTAGGTCTATGGGCCTGGTGCCACTGCACCTGTTGCTCCAATCATAACTAGGCCTCAGGAGAGAAAGCAGATGGGGCAGAAAAATAAGCAAAAGGAATACAACAGACCAGAGGATGAAAGAGAAGGGGTCACAAAGAAAAGAAAGAAGGGAAAGAAAGAACAAGAAAATTAACACAACTAAGAAGAAATCGTGAAAATGTGCAAGACAAAAGAAAAAAGGGAAGGAAGCTAGCGAACAGAAAATAGAGGAGAAAATAAGGAGAAAAATAAACAATGGAGAAAAAAAAAAAGATGGTGAGAGAAGCAAGCAGCAAAAGAACCAGGGCATGTATGTACTGACATTTCCCACAGAAACAGAATGGGAAAACCACTTTGGCACTTCAGGTCCCGACAAGTAACTTGTGGCTTTCACCTAGTGACGGGAAAAAGAGGGATTTGTAGTAAAACATGAATTGACAGATAAAGATTAAAAAAAACAAGGAGGTAATAAAGATCTACAAAAAAAGTGAAAGGGCACATACGGAGTAAAAGGTAAGAGCAAGTGTTAAAGACAACAAATGAAAGCCTGATGAATAAAGAGGAACAAGACAAGGAAAGAAATAACCAACTTTTTGTGAGTTTGAAAGAGAAAGTAGGAAGTGGGAAATAAAAAACAAAAGGGAGAGGAGTAGAAATAAACAGTTGAAAGAGCAAAACTGAACGTTTGGATTTTAAGAGCTGGAAAGAGAAGTGGAGGACAAAGAAAACATCGAGAGTAAACAGAGTAAAGGAAAGAGCGGAGGGAGATAGTTGAAACAGACCCTCCCAAATAAAGATGACAGCTAAGAATAGTTTTAATTGGCTCCCCCACGTCCTCAAAAGTAAGTCAGAGTGTGGAACAGCAGGCAGAACTGCAGAACAGAGTTGTATGTGAACCCCAATACAGTAATATTGAGGTGCTTCACATCAGGATGGGGGTATAGACAGCTCTTTCCCGGCACACTGCCGAAATAACAAAGGCAGCGGTGAGGAATGAGAAACGGAGCGCCGTGTAATTCCTGGTATTGGAATAATTGGGCACTGCAGGTTAGAGTTCAGGTGCACAGACAGTTGTATGTGGGCTGCAGTACTGTAATAGTAACGGACACATAAGGTCAGAAGTGAGGTATGTTTATGGAGCTATGTGTGGAACCTAGTATTGGCGTGCTGGTGTTACGGAGTGTTAGCCGGGAGGTGCCCTGGTGAAGCTGCGAGTATGGCCCATGAGGGTGGCTTTGCCTCTGAACCACAGAAGCGACGAGGGGCATGTGTGTGAGCCTTAGTACCAAGAAGAAACATGCACTGAATGTTAAAATGATTGGCTTATGGCAGAGCTGTGTTGTTTCCCATCAACATTGGCGTTGGATGTTAGACTTGAGGTACACTAGGGAGCTGTGTTTTGCTCTTTTAGGTCCAATATTGGCTTTGGCAGTGAGACGGAGTATTAGAATTGAGCTGCTGCAATGGAACTCTATGTGAGTGGGGTCCCAGTATAGGAAAGGATGGGGTAGAACTGAGGTGCACTGATGGAGCTGCTCCTGAGGTCCCAGTTCTGGAGCAGCAGAGTGTACTGACTGCAGGAACTGAGGTGCTCTGGCAGACCGCTTGAGTGGGGTTCTGGCACTGGCACAGCTGAGGGCTTGGAGTGTGTTAACTGAGGTGCACTGATGGAGCTGCAAGTGGGATCCCAGTATGGAGCAGAATTGGGCACCGTCTCTAAGGATTGTAGAGCCCTGGTAGAGCTGGGTGCCTAGGCTAAAAGCAATTACAAGAAATCCTCCGCCCTGGGGACCAAAGGCAGGCACACTTGGTAAAAAAAATAAAAATAAATACAAGTAAAGAAAGGGCAGGAGCCAGGCAGCTGAGAGGGTGCTGAGAGCCCACAAAGACGAGATGTGACCAACTTAACAGCCTCATTTATAGTCTTGTTTAGAGCTAAACTCGGGCAAGAATGTTCTGCAAATGAAAACGGAAGCTTCACTGGACAGGAGCAGAAAACAAAGTTAAAAAAAAGAGAGAAAAAAAAAAAGTTCCCTAGAGACCAGATAAACAGATCAAAGCATAATTATATAGTAATTGGTCACAGAAGGGGGGGGGGGGGGGGGGGGTGGGTGTTGGTGGGGAGACAAAGACACGACTGACCACTAGCAAGCAAGGACTTTTAAATGACACTGAAACTAACAAATGAAAAAGCTTGAAGCCCACATAAGTATATAAAGAGGTTGTATGCTTGCACTCAACCTAAAAAAAACAATGCACAGATTTCCATGTCCAGCAACATACCTACCAGTAATGTAGATGGGCAAAAGAACCAGCTTTGGAGCGGCAGAAACTTGAGGTTAATACAGCTTAGTAACTCAAATAACCATTTAGAAGTAAGGAACAAATATTTCTTCATGAAGTTGTTTTCTGATATTCATTTTTATTATTAAACAGGAAGACACCAAATAGCATAAAAGAGGAAATTAAAACTATGATAAACCATTTTGAAAAATACGTTTTCAAGGGATGAGTAAGACTTATTCAAGCCGTTAAAGGAGAAGAGTTGGAGTGAGAGTGCTAAGGAATCTGTGGTTAGAGTATCCACCTGAAAAGGTAGGTAATTTGTTCTTCTGATGGATACTTCTAACCAAAGATTCGTCATCTTCAAAATAGTTATCAATAGATTTGAAAAGGTGGACAGTCTGAAGCGTGAACGCCACACCAGAAAATCCTGCAGGACCTAGCAGACAAAACAGCATTCTCTGCCAATATTCAAATTAGGCCAGTAACGTTTGAAGGAGCTGTGGACAGACACTCATGAAATCTGTATTGCTTAAGTTCAACCTGGAACAAACCTTGCAAAGACTGAAGTGGCACCCTTACCTCGGATGAAATATGCCAAAGGCTTTCACAAAGCTCCGATTTGCCCAAGACATAGCACATTTTCAAGCAGACAACAATTTGTCTGGATAGGGTCAGTTTCTGGGCTGTCTTTCCTTTCTTTGCACTAATGAACCCCAGCAAGCATAGGTAATCCAGTCACTGCACTTTTGTTCGTTCTATATTTAAAAATAAAAAAAATTGAGGGCCCTCTAAAGGTACCACCAATGACACCTATCCTCTTGCCCAAAAAAAATGGAAGGACTGACAATAACAGAGTAAAAAGGCTTTGTGGATGGGTGCCAAGATCACATTCAGAACAGTCTGGGCAGGCTAAATCCATTTAAACTGGTTTCCTCCTCCTCCTTCAGTCATGGAAGGGTAGATTTCAATGAAAATGGGATGCCACACGTGAGGCAGCATGCATGCATTTCCTAGTGAGCCTCGTGGTGGAAAATCTAGCGTGCAAAAGGCTCAATAGTGGCCATTCTCAGGGGTAGCGATGATATACCCAAAGCATGCCCCTATGGGTGAAGATGTCTTGAACTACCTCCAGGTGCAGAGGCCACTTGTGGATTACTAGATGGTCTTGCTCAACTTCAGGGATCTACCATACAGCTATCTGCCAAGATCTCCTGAGAATCCAGGCCAGTACCACTGTCACAATCTTGCCTGGCACAGAAACCACAGCACCCCCCTACCCCCCCAATTACCAGAGCTAGCCAAATGAAAATCTGAACAAGAAGGTTGATCCTTCCAAAGCCAATGCATTCATCACCACCATGAGCTTCGTGGGGGTGGGGGGGGGGGGGGGTGGGGGGGGAGTAGAGAATGGCCTGCAGTAAGTTAGGCTGCCATCCTTCGTCCACCATTAAAAGTCCCGAACGGACTCCAAATTCTGAATCCCTTGAAAGTTTGGAAAAGTTTGCTCATGCTAACAGGCAAGAAGCACCAGAATACACAAGGCCAGGTGGCTAGGAGCCCTTCAAACCAGAAAACAGAACTGAGCCCAAAACATTAGGAAAAACTTTTGGGTCCAGTCTGGCACCCAGGTGAGGAATTTGCTGTTAGAAATATCTGTGAAAAACCATAGCTACCCACACCCAAATTATTAAAGTAGACCCAATCCCAAGCATCTTTTATTTTTCCTCTTTCCACAGTCTGTTTGCATGCACAAAAATCACTTTTAAAAAGTCATTGTATCACCTGGCATTATAGATAGGACAGAACTCAGAGGAATGGCCACGAGCTGTACACTTCGATTTCTTTATACATTTAAAAAATATGTAGCTTCCTTCAAGTACGAATTTTATTCATTAGACTTTCAGTTGTTAGTTTATGAATGTTTGGCATAAAATGAAAACTTATAAGCCACGCAATGGGACATCAAATTACAAACACTATGCATATTTGTGACTGCAAGAGAAAAGTAGTCTTACGTTTATTTCTTTTTATGAATTGGCCATCAGTAATTAAGTTAAAGATGAAAATCTTGTTAGGTATTGGTTTCATTTCCCCTACTTACATTCAGTATTTTTATTTCAATTATTACTTTGAGACGACAGCTATTTACACAAATGCCCCTTTGCAGAATTCATAAATGTGTGCTATTTTCAGACATTTATAGCTTTCTGAGTTCACCCAGAGTTGTGTACCCATTTCCCCAACAAAAGTCAAGTTGAAATCTCAAAGAGGAAACATTAACCACCTCTTGTAGAATTGCAAATACAGTGGAGGAAAAAAATATCATTATTTCTGAAACTGAAACCTTACAATAGGATGATTCCAACAAACAAATGATTGATGCAGTTAAAAACTAATTCTCGCAAAAGACTTTCCCCCGTTTGTACATGGCACCCCCCCCCCAAATGCTTCATGGCCCCTTTATGCTGTCCCCATGCTTCATTTCCCGCCCCCCCCCCCCCCCCCCCCATGCTTCATGGTCCCTCCATGCTGCCTCCCAGGCTTCATTTCCTCCCCAAAGCTTCATTCCTCCACCAACAAAGCTTCATACCTCCCTGACCCGCCCCCCCCCCTCCCCCCAAACGGTTGATGCCAACAAACATTTTATTGATGCAGTTAAAAAACAAATTCTCGCAAAAGGCTTTCGCAGTTTGTATAAAAACCAAGAACGCAAATTAGTGTTTTTGTTTCCAGGGCCCCCCCCCGCTTCATTCCTCCCCCGGTTCTCTAGCCCCTCCCCCCCCCCCCCAAGAAGTCCCTCCAAGGTGAACTAAACCCCAGGATGTCTTTACAATACCCAACATGATCGGGACAAAGGAAGTTTGTCCGAATACTTTTTTTTGGGGGGGGGTATAGTGATCAAGGATTACATGCGACAACCTGGGGGGCAGGAGAGCCAAAATTAGCAAACCACCTTCTTTCAGTTTCAAATACACTGTGGACCAGAGACTGGGGTACCCAAACTCCTCAAATGCTTCTCATTCATGTTACACATGGACATGCGCGTGGAGAATTTAGGGGTTCCCAACATTAGAAAGAATGCAGATTTATGAGGAAAGGTCAGCAGGCATCCTCCCATACTCTGTGCAAGTAAAAATGCCCATACCCCACCATTTCTCACCAATGCTGATGCCAACTCTGAGCGGTCTCATGGCGTGGGCAGGGCAGTTAACTAGGATAAATATACATCATTTTGGAAACATGCTGTTCCCAGCAGGATCTCCAAGATAAAACTATGTACGCCACTTTCCAGATGGCACAGGATAGTCTGCCAGTCAGAAAGAAATAGCGGATATGTTTCAAAATAATTAAATAGGGAATGAACAGTATGACTGGGTCGGGGGATTTCAACCATACAGGAGGCATGCAACTAAGTACATTTCCCACTCGTGCATACTGTATTAAGTCCTACCTTAGACCGTGTGTAAGGGTAATAAAGGATAATTAGGTATGCTGGACGCACTGTGCCTCACATGAAGTAAAGTAGAGGGCTACTACGCAGAATCCATTCCTCAGCAGATGATGAAAAATAAGCAACTTGGGCAGGATATGTTCAGTCATCAATGAGGTACATTAATTTTTTAGTAGGTTGTGCATCTTTACAACACTGCGACCACAGATTTTACAGGTCGTGCCATTGGGTAGTATTATGAAAGACAAATTTAAGACTTTCCAGGGTCTTCACTAATGGTATAAAAGTGAATACTGCATCAACGTTCTAAAAAATAAAATTTAAAAAAGACAGCAGATCCTGTTTAAGTATTAGTTTACAATTTCAGTATTAGTATAAAGTCTATATTTGTCACAGATAGTAAGCTTAATCCTGTACCTGTGCGAATGCAGCTGTGATAGACATCTAACAGCCTGCTGATAACTCAAGTGATCCCAACATTCCTGCAGTGGACAAATTACCAGACATTCTCCCCTTACTCAACCAATAACTGTATGCACCATCCAACAGCCCCAAATCTTTTCAAACTTTTCGGGATCCCTGGTCCGACCACCAACTCTGCGGCCATGCAACAGTACATGCTCCATTCCTCTAGTTCTGGTATGAAGGACTGCCCCATTTCTTTGTCACCACCATCCTTGCTACAGCAAAGTCCTTGATTAATCAGAAATCTTTGATATTTGGAGAGGTTAATTGCTTCTCAAACCTTACAGGTACATGGTGGAAGCCCTTATTTCAATAATCAAAAAGACAGTGGTTTCAAGATTTGTGTTCACTGCCCCCAAGCAGCTCTTGATCAAGCATGGTGTATAGAAGAAGGTCCACGCCTCCTCACAGCTCCTCAAACATGCATCACTCGTCACCCAGCCTATAATGTGCATTATATATATATATATATATGTATATATATATATATATATATATATATATATATATAGAAAATGTACATCTGTTCGTGGCATTAGTCGCTGCAGATTCACATGCTGTGCACATCCCGCCATCTGGTGTTGGGCTCGGAGTGTTACAAGTTGTTTTTCTTCGAAGAAGTCTTTTCGAGTCACGAGATCGAGGGACTCCTCCCATTTCGACTCCATTGCGCATGGGCGTCGACTCCATCTTAGATTGTTTTCCCCGCAGAGGGTGAAGTAGGAGTTGTGTACACTAGTAATAGTGCCCATGCAATGGAGTGAATAGGTATGTACCTAATGTAGTTTAAAGTTATGTATTTACAAAAATTTACACATTTACAAATGTTCAAGATCAACTTCTGAACGGCTACAGGCTCCCGGGGAGGCGGGTGGGCGCATGTGAATCTGCAGCGACTAATGCCACAAACAGATGTACACTGGGTAAGTGACATTTTCCGTTCAATGGCATGTGTAGCTGCAGATACACATGCTGTGCATAGACTAGTAAGCAGTTATCTCCCCAAAAGCGGTGGTTCAGCCTGTAGGAGTTGAAGTTGTTTGAAACAATGTTCGTAGTACTGCTTGACCTACTGTGGCTTGTTGTGCCGTTAACACATCTACACAGTAGTGTTTGGTAAATGTATGAGGCGTAGACCATGTAGCTGCCTTACATATTTCGGTCATTGGAATATTTCCTAGAAAGGCCATGGTAGCACCTTTCTTTCTGGTTGAGTGTGCCTTTGGTGCAATAGGCAGTTCTCTTTTTGCTTTAAGATAACAGGTTTGAATGCACTTAACTATCCATCTAGCAATGCCTTGTTTAGAAATTGGATTTCCTGTATGAGGTTTTTGAAAGGCAATAAATAATTGTTTTGTTTTTCGAATAAGTTTTGTTCTGTCAATGTAGTACATTAACGCTCTTTTGATGTCTAATGTATGTAGTGCTCTTTCAGCTACAGAATCTGGCTGTGGAAAGAACACTGGTAATTCTACTGTTTGTTTTAAGTGGAACGGTGATATGACTTTTGGTAAAAATGTAGGATTTGTTCGTAGAACTACTTTATGCTTGTGTATTTGAATAAATGGTTCTTGTATGGTAAATGCTTGAATCTCACTTACTCTTCTTAGAGATGTGATGGCAATTAAAAATGCAACTTTCCATGTTAAGTATTGCATTTCACAAGAGTGCATGGGCTCAAAAGGTGGACCCATGAGTCGTGTTAAGACAATGTTGAGGTTCCATGAAGGAACTGGTGGTGTTCTTGGTGGTATAATTCTCTTTAGACCTTCCATAAATGCTTTTATGACTGGTATTCTAAATAGAGAAGTTGAGTGCCTAATTTGCAGGTAAGCTGAAATTGCTGTAAGATGTATTTTAATGGAAGAAAAAGCTAGCTTTGATTTTTGCAAATGTAGTAAGTATCCTACGATATGTTTGGCAGATGCATGTAAGGGTTGAATTTGATTATTATGGCAGTAATAAACAAATCTTTTCCACTTATTTGCATAGCAATGTCTAGTGGTAGGTTTTCTAGCTTGTTTTATGACCTCCATACATTCCTGTGTAAGGTCTAAATGTCCGAACTCTAGGACTTCAGGAGCCAGATTGCTAGATTCAGCAATGCTGGATTTGGGTGTCTGATCTGTTGTTTGTGTTGCGTTAACAGATCTGGTATGTTCGGTAGTTTGACATGAGGCACTACTGAGAGGTCTAGTAGTGTTGTGTACCAAGGTTGCCTTGCCCATGTTGGTGCTATTAGTATGAGTTTGAGTTTGTTTTGACTCGGCTTGTTTACTAGATATGGAAGGAGTGGGAGAGGGGGAAAAGCGTAAGCAAATATCGCTGACCAACTCATCCATAACGCATTGCCCTGAGACTGATCTTGTGGGTACCTGGGTGCGAAGTTTTGGCATTTTGCGTTTTCCTTTGTTGCAAATAGATCTATTTGTGGTGTTCCCCAACTCTGGAAGTAAATGTTTAGTATTTGGGGGTGAATCTCCCATTCGTGGATCTGTTGGTGATCCCGAGAGAGATTGTCGGCTAACTGATTCTGAATTCCTGGAATAAATTGTGCTATTAGGCGAATGTGGTTGTGAATCGCCCAATGCCATATTTTCTGTGTCAGGAGACACAACTGCGTTGAGTGTCCCTCCCTGTTTGTTTAGGTAATACATCGTTGTCATGTTGTCTGTTTTGACAAGAATGTGTTTGTGGCTTATTATGGGTTGAAAAGCTTTGAGCGCTAGAAATACTGCCAATAGTTCTAAGTGATTTATGTGAAACTGTTTTTGCTGAGTGTCCCATTGTCCTTGGATGCTGTGTTGATTGAGGTGTGCTCCCCACCCTATCATGGAGGCATCTGTGGTTATTACATATTGTGGCACTGGGTCTTGGAAAGGCCGCCCTTGGTTTAAATTTATACTGTTCCACCATTGAAGCGAAATGTAGGTTTGGTGGCCTACCAACACCAGATCTAGAAGTTGACCCTGTGCCTGTGACCATTGTGATGCTAGGCACTGTTGTAAGGGCCGCATGTGTAACCTTGCGTTTGGGACAATGGCTATGCATGAGGACATCATGCCTAGGAGTTTCATCACTGTTTTGACTTGTATTTTTTGTTTTGGATACATGGTCTGTATTAAATGGTGAAATGCCTGAACCCTTTGTGGGCTCGGCGTGGCAATCCCTTTTGCTGTGTTGATTGTTGCCCCTAAGTATTGCTGTGTTTGACACGGCAGAAGGTGTGACTTTGTGTAGTTGATTGAGAAACCTAGTTTGTGGAGGGTTTCTATGACATACTTTGTGTGTTGCGAACACCGTTCTAGCGTGTTTGTTTTGATTAACCAATCGTCTAGGTACGGGAAGACATGTATTTGCTGCCTTCTGATATGTGCAACTACGACTGCTAGGCATTTTGTAAAAACTCTTGGCGCAGTTGTTATTCCGAATGGCAACACCTTGAATTGTTAGTGTACCCCTTGGAATACAAACCTTAAGTACTTTCTGTGTGAAGGATGTATCGGTATATGGAAATATGCATCCTTTAGGTCTAGTGTTGTCATGTAGTCTTGTTGTTTGAGCAGTGGGATTACGTCTTGTAATGTCACCATGTGAAAGTGATCTGATTTGATGTAGGTATTTAATGTTCTGAGATCTAATATAGGTCTCAGACTCTTGTCTTTTTGGGGTATGAGAAAGTACAGAGAGTAAACTCCTGTTCCTTTCTGTTGGTTTGGTACTAATTCTATTGCTTCTTTCTGTAGCAACGCCTGAACTTCTAGTCCTAGAAGATCTATATGTTGTTTTGACATATTGTGTGTTTTCGGTGGGACGTTTGGAGGGAATTTGAGAAATTCTATGCAATAACCATGCTGGATAATTGCCAGTACCCAAGTATCTGTTGTTATTTCCTCCCAATGTTTGTAAAACTTGCTTAGTCTCCCCCCCACAGGTGTTGTGTTGGGGATGTGTAACTTGTAAGTCACGGTTTATTTTGAGGAGTTTTGGGACTTTGGAACTTTCCTCTATTTTTTTGGAACTGTCCCCCTCTATATTGTCCCCGAAAACTTCCACGCAGATATTGGCTCGGATAAGTGGGCCTTGTTTGTGGGTTCTGTGCTTTGCCCTTGAAACCCCCCTCGAAACTGTGTTTTTCGAAATGTGCCTCTGCTCTGTGGGGAGTAAAGTGCGCCCATGGCTTTGGCCGTGTCAGTGTCCTTCTTAAGTTTTTCGATAGCAGTGTCCACCTCCGGCCCAAACAACTGCAGTCCGTTAAATGGCATATTGAGCACAGCTTGCTGTATTTCTGGTTTAAATCCTGATGTACGCAGCCATGCATGTCTCCTTATTGTCACTGCTGTGTTGACAGTTCTAGCAGCTGTGTCTGCAGCATCCATAGCTGACCGTATCCGATTGTTGGAGATACTCTGTCCTTCAACTACTTGCTGTGCTCTTTTGTGGAACTCCTTGGGCAAATGTTCTATAAAATGTTGCATTTCGTCCCAATGAGCCCTATCGTGTCTGGCCAACAAAGTCTGTGAATTTGCAATACGCCACTGGTTTGCTGCCTGTGCCACCACCCTTTTGCCTGCTGCGTCGAATTTGCGACTTTCCTTATCTGGAGGTGGTGCATCTCCTGAAGTATGTGAGTTTGCTCTCTTGCGAGCTGCCCCTACTACAACTGAGTCCGGTGTTAGCTGTTGTGTGATGTACACGGGGTCTGTTGGTGGTGGTTTATATTTTTTCCTCCACTCTTGGAGTAATGGCCCTTCCTTTTACAGGCTCCTGAAACACTTGTTTGGAGTGTTTGAGCATCCCAGGTAGCATGGGAAGACTCTGGTACTGGCTGTGTGTGGACGACAGTGTATTAAATAGAAAGTCGTCTTCAATGGGCTCTGCATGTAGGCTGACATTATGAAATGCCGCTGCCCTCGACACCACTTGTGCGTAGGCTGTACTATCTTCTGGTGGCGACGGTCTAGCTGGATAACAGTCAGGACTATTATCTGACACTGTAGCATCATAAAGGTCCCATGCGTCTGGGTCATCTTGACTCATCCCTGTGTGGGTCGGGGATTGCATCATAGGTGGAGTGGCTACCGGTGATGGTGGCGGGGTTACTTGTTCGGCCACCTTTGCCTGTGGCTGCTTGTCTTTCTCCTGGAAGGCAAGTTTGCGTTTCATCCTAATAGGAGGGAGAGTGCTGATCTTTCCCGTTTCTTTTTGGATGTAGTCTGGCTCCATTGTCTCTAATTCCTGTCCACATCTATGTTTCTTCATTTGTGAGGACAGTCCTTGTTCCTCTGTGTAGGAACTTGATTTTGGTTCCAAAGCCGGATGTTTCTGTATCGAAACCTTTTCGGCTACCTTTTTCGGTTCCGACGAAACCTTTTTTGTTTTTGGTGTCGTGGTCTCTCGGTGCCGACTCATTTCGGTGCCGCTGTCTCTGTGCCAAACCTGCTCGGAGCCACTATCTCGAGCCCGAGATTGCTGTGTGGCGGTATCTCGACCGGAGTCGGATGACTTCGCCACCAGCGTGCCCTTTTTCGGTGCCGATGATCGGTCACCTATTTTTTGGGTTAAGCCATGGCCTGTTGGCGGTGGTGTCCCCTGGGCTTTTGTTGTCTTCTCGTGAGTTTTGTTTCGACGTCTTACTCACGGTTTTCGGCGTTTCTTCGGGATCGAGCTAGTCCGAGTCCGATTCATGGATGGAGAAGCTTTCTTCTTCCTCCTGGAAACACCCTTGTCCTGTCGGCGCCGACGCCATCTGCAGTCTTCTTGCTCTTCGGTCTCTTAGTGTCTTCCTCGACCGAAACGCTCGACAGGCTTCACAGGTATCCTCCTTGTGCTCTGGAGACAGACACAAGTTACAGGCCAGATGCCGATCTGTATATGGATACTTATGGCATTTTGGGCAGAAGCGGAATGGGGTCCGTTCCATCAGCCTTGAAGAGACACGTGGCCGGGCCGACCAGGCCCCGACGGGGGGGAAATCGAAAAAACCCCGAAGGGCCACCGGAGCTCTTCAAAAGTCGGTGTCGATCTGTTATAACTAACCCGATACCGAACGCAAACAATACCGACGATTTTTCCGAGATTCTAACTAACTTTCCAACCCGAAACACAGAGCGAAAAGGAACACGTCCGAACACGATGGCGGAAAAAAAAACAATCTAAGATGGAGTCGACGCCCATGCGCAATGGAGTCGAAATGGGAGGAGTTTCTCGATCTCGTGACTCGAAAAAAACTTCTTCGAAGAAAAACAACTTGTAACACTCCGAGCCCAACACCAGATGGCGGGATGTGCACAGCATGTGTATCTGCAGCTACACATGCCATCGAACATATTGAAAATGTCACTTACCCAGTGTACATCTGTTCGTGGCATTAGTCGCTGCAGATTCACATGTTGTGCATAGCCCGCCATCTGGTGTTGGGTCGGAGTGTTACAAGTTGTTTTTCTTCGAAGAAGTCTTTCGAGTCACGAGACCGAGGGACTCCTCCTCTTTTGCTTCCATTGCGCATGGGCGTCGACTCCATCTTCGATTGTTTTCCCCGCAGAGGGTGAGGTAGGAGTTGTGTGCGTTAGTAATAGTGCCCATGCAATGGAGTGAATAAGTATGTACCAATTAAGGTTTAAGTAATATATTTACAAATGTACAAAGTTGAAGATAACTTCCAAACGGCTACAGGCTCCCGGGGAGGCGGGTGGGCACATGTGAATCTGCAGCGACTAATGCCACGAACAGATGTACACTGGGTAAGTGACATTTTCAGTTCGATGGCATGTGTAGCTGCAGATACACATGTTGTGCATAGACTAGTAAGCAGTTATCTCCCCAAAAGCGGTGGCTCAGCCTGAAGGAGTGGAAGTAGTCTGAAATAAAGTTCTTAGTACGGCTTGACCTACTGTGGCTTGTTGTGCGGATAGCACGTCTACACAGTAGTGTTTAGTAAATGTGTGAGGCGTAGACCATGTGGCTGCCTTACATATCTCGTGCATTGGAATATTTCCTAGGAAGGCCATGCTAGCGCCTTTCTTTCGGGTTGAGTGTGCCCTTGGTGTAATGGGCAGCTCCCTTTTTGCTTTAAGGTAGCAGATTTGGATGCACTTAACTATCCATCTGGCTATACCCTGTTTTGATATTGGGTTTCCGGTATGAGGTTTTTGGAATGCAATAAACAATTGTTTTGTTTTTCTGATTTCTTTTGTTCTGTCAATGTAGTACATTAGTGCTCTTCTGATGTCTAATGTATGTAGTGCCCTTTCAGCTACCGAGTCTGGCTGTGGGAAGAACACTGGTAGTTCTACCGTTTGATTTAAGTGGAACGGTGAAATAACCTTTGGTAGAAATTTAGGATTGGTTCTTAGGACTACCTTATTTTTGTGTATTTGGATAAAAGGTTCTTGTATTGTAAACGCCTGAATTTCACTTACTCTTCTTAGAGATGTGATGGCGATGAGAAATGCAACTTTCCAGGTTAGGAATTGTATTTCGCAAGAATGCATGGGTTCAAAAGGTGGACCCATGAGTCTTGTTAAGACGATGTTGAGGTTCCATGAAGGAACGGGTGGTGTCCTTGGTGGTATAATTCTTTCGAGGCCTTCCATAAACGCTTTAATGACAGGTATCCTAAACAGTGAAGTTGAATGGGTAATCTGCAGGTATGCAGATATTGCTGCGAGGTGTATTTTAATGGAAGAGAAGGCCAGGTTCGATTTTTGCAAGTGTAGTAAGTAACCCACTACATCCTTTGGAGATGCGTGTAATGGTTGAATTTGATTATTATGGCAGTAGCAAACAAACCTTTTCCATTTGCTTGCATAGCAGTGTCTAGTGGATGGTCGTCTAGCTTGCTTTATGACTTCCATACATTCTTGGGTGAGGTTTAAGTGTCCGAATTCTAGGATTTCAGGAGCCAGATTGCTAGATTCAGCGATGCTGGGTTTGGATGCCTGATCTGTTGTTTGTGTTGTGTTAACAGATCTGGCCTGTTGGGTAACTTGACGTGGGGTACTACTGATAGGTCTAGCAGTGTTGTGTACCAAGGTTGCCTTGCCCATGTTGGTGCTATCAGTATGAGTTTGAGTTTGTTTTGACTCAATTTGTTTACTAGATATGGAAGGAGAGGGAGAGGGGGAAAAGCGTACGCAAATATCCCTGACCAGTTCATCCATAGGGCATTGCCTTGAGACTGCCTGTGTGGGTATCTGGATGCGAAGTTTTGGCATTTTGCGTTCTCCTTTGTTGCAAATAAGTCTATTTGAGGTGTTCCCCAAATTTTGAAGTAAGTGTTTAGAATTTGGGGGTGAATTTCCCATTCGTGGACCGGTTGGTGATCGAGAGAGATTGTCTGCAAGTTGATTCTGGATCCCTGGAATAAACTGTGCTATTAGGCGAATGTGGTTGTGAATTGCCCATTGCCATATTTTTTGTGCCAGGAGGCACAGCTGTGTCGAGTGTGTCCCCCCCTGTTTGTTTAGATAATACATTGTTGTCATGTTGTCTGTTTTGACAAGAATGTACTTGTGGGTTATGATGGGTTGGAATGCTTTTAACGCTAGGAAAACTGCTAGCAGTTCAAGGTGATTTATATGCAGCTTTGTTTGATGTACGTCCCATTGTCCTTGGATGCTGTGCTGATTGAGGTGTGCTCCCCACCCTGTCATGGAAGCATCTGTTATTACGTATTGTGGCACTGGGTCTTGGAAAGGCCGCCCCTTGTTTAAATTTATACTGTTCCACCATAGAAGCGAGATGTATGTTTGGCGGTCTATCAACACCAGATCTAGAAGGTGACCCTGTGCTTGTGACCATTGTGATGCTAGGCACTGTTGTAAGGGCCTCATGTGCAGTCTTGCGTTCGGGACAATGGCTATGCATGAGGACATCATGCCTAGGAGTTGTAATACCATCTTTGCCTGTATTTTTTGTGTTGGATACATGGTTTGTATAACTTTTAGGAAATTTTGAACCCTTTGTGGACTTGGAGTGGCTATTCCCCTTGTTGTGTCTATTGTTGCTCCTAGGTATTGCTGTACTTTGCACGGCAGAATGTGTGATTTTGCATAGTTGACGGAGAAACCGAGTTTGTAGACTGTTTGTATGACCTGATCTGTGTGGTGTGAACACTTTGTCAGTGAGTTGGTCTTGATTAGCCAATCGTCTAGATACGGGAATATGTGTATTTGCTGCCTTCTGATGTGTGCAGCTACTACTGCTAGGCATTTTGTAAATACTCTTGGTGCGGTTGTTATACCGAACGGCAATACTTTGAATTGGTAATGTATTCCTTTGAATACGAACCTTAGGTATTTCCTGTGCGAGGGATGTACCGGTATGTGGAAATACGCGTCTTTGAGATCTAAGGTTGTCATGTAGTCTTGTTGCTTTAGCAATGGTAACACTTCTTGTAGCGTGACCATGTGAAAGTGTTCTGATTTGATGTAGATGTTTAGTGTTCTGAGATCTAGGATTGGTCTCAGTGTTTTGTCCTTTTTTGGTATTAGAAAGTACAGTGAGTAAACTCCCGTGTTTATTTGTGTACCTGGTACCAGTTCTATTGCGTTCTTTTGCAGTAATGCTTGAACTTCTATTTCCAGAAGGTCTGAATGCTGTTTTGATATATTCTGTGTTTTTGGTGGTATATTTGGAGGGATTTGGAGAAATTCTATGCAATAACCATGTTGGATAATTGCTAAGACCCAAGTGTCGGTTGTTATTTCCTCCCAAGATTGGTAATACTGACTTATTCTTCCCCCCACTGGTGTTGTGTGGAGGGGATGAGTGACCTGTGAGTCACTATTTGGTTGCAGGTGTTTTTGGGCTTTGAAATTTTCCCCTGTTTCTAGGGAATTGTCCTCCTCTATACTGGCCCCGAAAGCCTCCCCTTTGGTACTGTCCCTGGTAGGTAGACGGTGCTGAATGTGAGGTACTGGCTTGTGTGGCCTGACCCCGAAACCCCCCTCTGAAGGTTGTTTTGCGGAAGGTGCCGAAAGTGCCTCTGCCCTGCGGGGAATAGAGTGCGCCCATGGCCTTGGCAGTGTCAGTGTCCTTTTTTAGCTTCTCAATTGCCGTGTCCACTTCAGGTCCGAACAATTGATGCTCATTGAATGGCATATTGAGCACCGCTTGCTGTATCTCTGGTTTAAAGCCAGATGTTCGTAACCACGCGTGCCTTCTTATGGTTACTGCTGTGTTAATTGTCCTTGCAGCTGTGTCCGCTGCATCCATAGAGGAGCGTATTTGGTTATTGGAGATGTTTTGTCCCTCCTCAACCACTTGTTTCGCCCTTTTTTGTAAATCTTTGGGTAGATGCTCGATGAGGTGCTGCATCTCGTCCCAATGGGCTCGGTCATATCGCGCTAGGAGCGCTTGAGAGTTAGCGATGCGCCACTGGTTTGCAGCTTGTACTGCAACCCTTTTTCCGGCTGCGTCGAACTTGCGGCTTTCTTTATCCGGAGGTGGTGCATCGCCTGATGTGTGAGAGTTGGCTCTCTTGCGAGCTGCCCCTACTACAACTGAATCTGGTGGCAGTGTGAGGTGATGAAAGCAGGGTCTGTGGGCGGTGCTTTATATTTTTTTTCCACCCTTGGTGTTATTGCTCTACTCTTGACAGGCTCTTTGAAGATTTGCTTTGCGTGCCTTAGCATTCCTGGGAGCATAGGCAGGCTCTGGTAGGTGCTATGGGTGGAGGAGAGGGTGTTGAAAAGGAAGTCATCCGACAGGTTCCGAGTGTAGTGACACGTTATGGAACTCTGCTGCCCTAGCTACCACCTGTGAATACGCTGTGCTGTCCTCTGGTGGTGAGGGCTTGGTAGGATACGCCTCCGGACTGTTGTCTGACACTGGGGCGTCGTATAGGTCCCAAGCGTCCTGGTCATCTTGGCTCATGGTGGTGTGAGCCGGTGAGTGTGACGGAGTCTGTGCCGGTGGTATGTGAGTTACAGGTGGAGGAGAGGGTGGCGGAGTTACCTTCTTCACCACTTTTGTTTGTGGTGCTTGTTCCTGTGTTTGGAACTCAAGTCTCCTTTTTCTCCTAATAGGGGGAAGGGTGCTGATCTTCCCTGTTCCACTCTGTATGAAGATCCGCTTTTGAGTGTGGTCTACTTCAGTGGTCTGTAACTCTTCCTCGAATCTATGTTTGCGCATTTGAGAGGACAGTGAGTGCTCCTCTGAATATGAGCTGGTAGTTGGCTCGGTTGCCGGTCGTTTCGGCACCGAAACTATGTCCTTACTCGTTTTCAGCTCCGAGGCGACTTTTCTCTTTTTTGGAGTCGAAATTTCTCGGCGTCGATCCTCCTCGGTGCCGCTGTCTCTGCGTCGAGCAGCTTCGGCTCCGCTGTCTCGGCGTCTATCTTTTTCGGCAGCACTTTCTCGGTCCCAAGATTGCTGCGTGCCTGTGTCTCGACCCAAGTCGGACGATCTCGGCACTAGTTCGGCCTTTTTCGGTGCCGATGGGCGGTCACCGATTTTATGGGTTGAGCCATGGCCTGTTGGCAGTGGCGTCCCCTGGGCCTTGTCTGTTTTCTTGTGTGCTGGCTTCGACGTCTTACTCACTGTTTCTTGGACGTCGAATTCCTCCGAGTCCGATTCATGGATAGAGAAGGCTTCCTCTTCTTCTCCTTGTTCCTCAAACTCTCGGTGTCCTGTCGGCGTGGACGCCATCTGTTATCTTCTGGCTCGCCGGTCACGGAGCGTTTTTCGGGATCGAAACGCACGACAGGCCTCACAAGTTTCTTCCTTGTGCTCGGGCGACAGGCACAGGTTACAGACCAAATGTTGGTCTGTATATGGGTATTTGTTGTGGCATTTAGGACAGAATCGGAACGGGGTCCGTTCCATCAGCCTCGATGTTACACGCGGTCGGGCCGACCAGGCCCCGACGGGGGATCGAAATTACCCCGAAGGGCGACCGGAGCTCTTCACGATTTGATTCGGTGTCGATTCTATCTAACCCGATCCCGAACGCAACAATACAGACGTAATTTTCCGAATTTTTAACTATCTTTCCGTTCCGAAACCCGGAGCGAAAAGGAACACGTCCGAACCCGATGGCGGAAAGAAAACAATCGAAGATGGAGTCGACGCCCATGCGCAATGGAAGCAAAAGAGGAGGAGTCCCTCGGTCTTGTGACTCGAAAGACTTCTTTGAAAAAAAACAACTTGTAACACTCCGACCCAACACCAGATGGCGGGCTATGCACAACATGTGTATCTGCAATTGCACATGCCATCGAACATATTTATATATATACATATATCACATCACACTTTAGTTGGATCGGTCAAGAGCTAGCCTTAATTTATATTTCCCTGGGGATGAATGAACCTTCCACCATTCATATTGTTCAAGGGTGCCAACCTCCTGGGTAAAAATTATTTCTAGTTTGACCAAGTTTCCATCTGTTTTGTTCATCATTGTGACACAGCTCTGTGACACTGTCCTTTCGCACATCTCCACAATTACATCTGCCTCCTAGGGGCTTGCATCACCATTCCTGTTGTGTTTTACAAAAGATATTCATAATTTGATACCGTAGAAATGGATGTCGAGTAAAATTCTCAATTTGCACAGCAACAATACGATTCATTGTAAAGCTCCCCTCGGATGGCTTAAAAGTTGCAAATGGGCACTGCACTCTACTGGACCACCGCCACCACCTGGACAACCACAGGTGTGGCACACCTAGTATTATGCAAACCTCCCTCAGCAGACACATGCTGAACTCCACTTTTGGAAAGCAAACGGCTAAATCAAAACTAAACAGACTGGCAAGAGCCTCAAGGCAACTTGGTGGCAACAAGATTGCATTAACAAAAAGACTTTAACCCAGGGCAATGCATAGCCACTAAAACAAAATATATACAACTATTTGCAACAAGGTGATGTGCTGCAAGGTGACCGCATGATAAATGTGGTCAATATTCTTTTGTCTTGCTCTCTAATCCCAGGGATAAAAAAAAAAAACTAAAAAAAAAGTTAACAAAGATATAGAATTCTTCTTATTAGGCTACAATTACGTAAAACGTGAAATTCAATTTCTTTCACAGCGCAGAGTACTGGCCAACTGAACAGTTTTTCCATTCTCAATGTGCTATCTTGCACGGACCTTCAAACAGCCATTGTACAAACAACAGCATGTGTCATGGTG
Source organism: Pleurodeles waltl (assembly GCF_031143425.1). Lineage (NCBI taxonomy): Eukaryota > Metazoa > Chordata > Amphibia > Caudata > Salamandridae > Pleurodeles > Pleurodeles waltl. Next base: position 981,094,391 of record NC_090437.1, on the reverse strand, counting down.
GGCCCCAGTCCACTCTTATCTTGGGTGCACAGTTTTGGGTGAGACGACTTTATAAATTATTGGAGGGAAAACTAAACTTTTACTTACGGAAGACAGGGTGACTCTTAACTGGTGTTCAGCAAGAGAAGTGCGATTGCTCAAGGGCCACAATAACGTGCTACTAACAGCTTTACAGACCGAGCCAGGCCTTGGCATGTTCGTACAAATCTAAAAATAAGTAAAGATTTGGCTCCAATTGAGAATGTCGCCTTAAGGGATCAGAGATTACAGTCTGGCTAAAGTATCCTCTACCAAACGTTACTAGTTTAAAGCTAGTCACCGAGAATTTCTGTGGCCAAATACGGAAACAAATCGATAGGGACACTTTCTATATATGTTCAAGGAACTCAGCAGGCCTGCAATATTGCTATAAGGTCCAAGAAAAATAATTTCACTCCCAATTATACATGTTACCACCATTAAGATTATTTTAACGCCTTGGGGCCCAGAGACAAAGATCCTATTGAGAGTAGGTGTGAATCATTCCTGGCGTACATATTTCTGACTCAATTTCAAGAGTGAGCCAGGAGTGCTCCAAGAGCAGGTCACAGGAACATTAGTGAATCAGGCCTTCTATCTCTTGTTACTTCTGAAGAGAGATCTTGTGGCTTCAGATCAAACAAAATAACTGCGTTATTAGTACACTAAACATACCAATATACAGCATCTAGTGTCATGCTTCACATTAAACAATTCAACATAAGCCAAAGAATATTTTATTCAAAATGCTTTCGTTCCTGCTCTGTATTTAACTGAAATATATATGCTCTGACCTATCTATATCATTAGAAGAAAATGACTATGTTCAAGATCGAAAGTTAAGAAAATAATAGAACCGGTAGTCATAAATTTAAATTGCCTATTTAGCACTTAAGCGGCTCAGAGAGGCTGCTTTTCGTAATGTCTGCGAGATCTGGCTGCCGGCGATGTGATGTCACAACTCAACTGCAAGAAATTACAGAAAGGCAGTGATGTCAAATAGCTAGATCTTTCCTGAGAGTGTCTGCAGCCTTCAATGCAGTATTAAGGTTTTATTCAAGTTCCACTTTCAAATAGAACAAAATATATATCCCCCCCACACCATACATTACATTTTCAACCCGGAGACTGACTGCACATATTTCATGGAACCAGCAAACATCGCTCCATCTAGCCTGCTAAGCTAGTACAACTTTAAACATGCTCTATGCTACCACCTAGCTGTTTTGACCAATTTAAGGGTAATCAGTTGAAGGTGAAGCCATTTCCAGAGCTGCTGTATCTCCCGGCATAGGACCCGTGACCCTCCATACCCTGCTTGTTTCAGAGCCACGTGACTGTCATGTTGTCCGCTTTAGTATTGATAGACGGTAAAACTGATAAGCAAATGCATCCAAAACTACTTAAAGCGCTGGAAGGAGTAGGAAGAACGTTCAGTCTCATATCAGACTGATGTCAGGCAGTGACCACTGAAGGTCCTCGGTTGCTTCCTCCGAAATGAGGAAGCTGTCTGAAAGGCTGTCCCATCATAGAGCTCACTTTTAGAGTAGGTTCTACTGCAAAGCCCATGTGCCACCAGACACACTGGACCAGAATACAGCACAAAGCCAAATGAAGAAGAAGCCTTAGAACCGCCCAAAATGGAACACAGAAAAAAAGACCAAAATATCGGAATCACAATCTGAATATCCCAGATATAGCTTTGCGGAGAAAAGGCCTAGAAGCCACCGTGTCCAAGATGGCTCTTATGGAGGGAATCACCAGCGAATGTGCTAGATTAAGTTTACTGTAATTGTATTTAAACAGCACTTATTACCCCTGACAAGACGTTGAAAGCACTTTCCACAAGTACCACGCTACTCCGAAGCCCAAAGGATTAGGGGTGGATTACTATAAGGGAATATACGCTGTTAATTTGAACAGTGAACATGAGTCAGTTAAGTTTGATTCAATAGGATTAAGTGGTGATAGAGGAAGAAAGGGTCTTTAGTGTTATTTGAAAGTTCGTATTAGTTAGATGCGGTTTGGGATGAGTCAAAAGAAGGATGCAGGTGGGAAGAGTCTAGGAAGTGTTAGTTTGGAGATCATAGTAGGGACTGAAGTGGAAAGAGTCAAGAAAGGATCTTGGGAGGGATCACAGTAAAATTAAGTTACAGATTAGTCAGAGTGGAGGAATAGGATGGATCAAGAAAGGTATAGAATGACAACAATGCATGGGGGGGCAGGGAAGAGTACCTATTTTTATTTATTTGTATGTTTATCTGTAAAAACATATTAAGATCAGCAATGGTGCTCTACATTTCAGGTTGTCGGGTGAAACTTTCTTCAAACCGTTCCTATGAGAAACGGTTTACCACAAGACATTACTTAATATTTTATTTTCCAGGGGTATCTTTGAATTAATAATAATTGCAATACGTGCATTTCAAACAGCCTAAATATGCAAAGCTCAGAGAGCAAACTAATGCAAGATGCAAGAGAATGAACTCTTATACCACTCAGGCGTTCTCTCTTTGCCAAAGCATAACACATTTTGATGCAAAGAATGACCCACCTTGACAATGTTCTTTTGAGGACGGCCTCGCCCGTCATTTTGCTTACATAGCCATTCTAAATGCACTGGCCCTGTCCACGTAGAAGCTCAGTGCTCTTTGGATCCAGACAATGCAGCCTTTCCTCCTCCTTAGAGGGATGGGGAGGAGGGTAAAAGGATAGAAGAGTGATGGACTGGCCCAAATGAAAAGGAATCACTACTTTGGCAGGAAAGCCGCCCTGATTCTCATTATCACCTTGTTGGCATGAAAAGTGGTAAACAGTGGTTTACCACTCAGAGCTTGCAGATCACTAACAAGGCTAGCCGACGTGATCTCTACTAGATAAACAGTCTATCGTAAGGAGCCTCAATGGACAACTATGTAAAGATTCAAACGGTACACCCATCAGGTACAATAAAACTAAATTTAAATCCCACTGAGGCATGATGAACGGAGTTGGAGGATACATATCAGTCAAACCTTTAAACTATAGGGGACTTAAACAATAAAGGTTGATCATGTAAACAAAAATAAACCAACAGTGCAGACAAATAACCCTTCACTGTCGCAACTGCACAACCTTGTTGTGCTAGGAAAAGAGCAAATTAAAAAACATTTGCTAAGTGGGCCTTTAAAGGGTCAACATGCCTTTCTTCACACAATCTGACAAACTTGGCCCATCTACCAGCATAGATAGTTTTGGTGGAGTGCCACCTGGCCGATAGAATAACATACACCACATCCAGACGAAGAGAAAAGTAATCCAGGTTGCCCAGTTCCATCTCCAAGCATGTAGGTGCAGGTTCTGAGTTGGGGGTATAGAACCTGCACCTACGACCGCAAAAGGAGGTCTTGCCCTGTGAGGGAGATTGAACGGAGGGGCACAGTGAGAGGTGAAGGAGGTCTGTGTACCACACCCTTCTCAGCCAATCCAGAGCTATCAATGAGACTTGGGCCTGGTCTTGGCAAATCTTCCTCAGAACCCAAGGAATCAAGGTTATGGGGGAGGGGATGCGTGAAGTAGCCAGGTGCTCCAGCTCAATTGAAACACGTCCACCAGCGTTCCCTGCATCGGATACTGGAAGCTACAGAACAATGAGCAGTGTGTGTTCTCGCTAGTAGCAAACAGATCTGAGGTGTCCCCCATAACTGGAGGATGTGAAGAACCACCGCCTCATGAAGTCGCCACTCGTGGTCGGACGAAAAGTGCCAACAGACTGTCCGCACATACATTGAGTGCTCTGGCCAAGTGGTTTGCAACTATGCAAAACCGATGGTCTTGAGCCCGGGTCCGGAGTCGTAGAGCCTCTCTGCAGAGAAGATACAATCCTACTCCTCCCTGCTTGTTGATGTACCACATTGCTGCAGTGTTGGCTGTCAAGACTTGTACCGACTGATCAAGAATGAAAGGGAGGCAGGCCTTTAGAGCCAGAAATATCGCCCACAATTCCAACAGATTGATATGAAACATCTGTTCTTCCGGAGACCAAAGCCTCTTGATCTCCAGATCCCCCAAATGTGCTCCTCACCCTAGAGTGGAAGCATCCGTAATCACCGGTCACCTGAGGTGGAAGGCAAAACGGTCTCCCTTGTGTTAGGTTGCTGTCCACAAACCACCATTGAAGATCCATCGCAGTGCTCCTGGAGATACTAATTGACTCCTTGAGATCCCCGTTGTGTTGAAATCACTGCTTGCGGTGGCCATGGAGGGTCCTCGTGCCAGCGTGCTTGAGTGACTAACAGAATGCAGGAAGTGAACAGATTGAGCAGACTTAAGACCTTTAGGACTGGAACACACGCTCCATTGTGAAACACTGGAATCATAGCCTGAATGTCTTGAATCGTCAGTGGAGCAGGACAGGCACAATTCACTGTGGTGTTCAATACGCCTCTATAAACAGGGTGCGCTGAGAGGGCTTCAGGTGAGATATGGGCACACTGATGCATAACCCCCATTTTGAACAATAGCTGGGTTGTCAAATACAAATGATGCTGCACCAACTCCGGAGATTTGGCTTTGATCAATCAATCCTCCAGGTAAGGGAATACTGATATTCCCACCACCTCAGATGTGCAGCTGCCACTGCTGTCACCTTTGTGAAGACATGAGGTGCAGAAGTAAGACCAAATGGAAGACCTGCAAACTGGTACTGTTGCAACCAGACTGAACTGGAGATACTTCCTGTGCGACTGGAGGATGGGAATATGAAAATACACGTCCTGCAAGTCTATGGAAACCATCCAGTCTTCTTTGTTGAGCGCAAGAAGCACCTGTGCTAGGGTCAGCATTTTGAATTTTTCCTGTTTGAGGAATCAATTCAAAATTCTCAGGTCTAGGATTGGCCATAAAAGACCATCCTTTTTGGGGTCAGGCAATAGCTTGAGTAATATCCCTGACATTTTTCCTGCTCCATAACCAACTCTGCACCCTTTAAAGCAGATTTTGCACCTCCTGCTGCAGCAGCAGCAGATGTTCTTTTGAACAAAATCTTTGCTGGGGAGAAAAGGGAGAGGGAAAACTCCAGGAAGGGAAGGGCATATCCATTGTCCACAATGCCTAACACCCAACTGTCCGTTGTTATGGACTTCCACTCCTGTAAGAAATGAATCAACCTCCCTCCCACAGGTAAGGCGTGCTTGTATAAGATGGTGGAACTAGTGCTGCTTCTCTGAAAGGTTGGTAGACAAGACGGAAGAAAGGAGGAAGAAGGCTGGTGGGCTGCACCATGTTGTTTAGCTCTCCCCTGACCTCTGAAGGATCTATAGAGAGGGATGGCTTATTGTTGTTACTGGAAGTGCTGCCTCCCTCAAAAGGAGGAGTTCCAGCCAAGCCCCCTAAACCTAAGCAGTGGTCTGTAGGTCGTGGAGAGTGGATTTAGCGGTGGCCTTGCTCGCAAGTCTTTCTAAAGCTGAATCTGCTTTCACCCAAAACAACCTGGATACATCAAAAGCAAGATCCATTACTGTGGATTGCACATCCAAGGAGAACCCCGATCCTCTCAATCAGGTGTGCCACCTACTGGCAATTGATCTTCACATAGCCCTGGCAACAGAATCCACCATATCAAGGCGGATTGAGTTACTTGCTTTGCTGCCACCTGCCTGTCCTCTAAGAGTTCTGCGAAATCGCTCTGCACATCTTGTGGTAGCTTGGGGATGATTTCCCTAGCCAAATCCATCAGCGCATGGATGTATATGCCAAACAAGTAGCATTCACAGACTTCAATGTCATGCTCCCTGAAGAAAATCCTTTTTGTAGATTGTTCCATCCGCTTCGACTCCTTGTCGGCAGGAGCCATTGGAAAAGAACAAGGTGATGATCATGAAGAGCAAGAAGCCTGTACTACAAGGCTTTCTGGAATTGGATGCACTGCCCCATACCTCCTGGCAATAGCTCTTGATAGTGCTGGTGTGGAAACCTGCTTCTGCCACACATCTCAGAGCCTCCTTGAACGGCAACACAGGCTCTGAAGCAAAATAGAAAGAGTAAAGAACCTCCGTAAGAATATTAGATTTAAGTTCAGTAGTGGGCAGAGGCAAGTCCAGCAGTTCCGCTGCCTTCCTAATTACCCCATGATATGAGGTAACCTCTGGAGGAGGTAAGTCCCCATGGGATAATACTAGCACTTAGGAGAAGTGTATAGCCCACTCACCACATCCATGCCTTCAAACTCCTGAGATGGCACCAGAATTTTCCCATCGTTTAGCTCTGGGTCTTGGTGGTCCTCTGAGTATTGCTGCTCTTCCAAGAGCCTCAAGGCTTCCCTCCTTGATCTTAATCTCTACTCCAGCAGCAGAGCCCTAAGAGAATGTACCGGCATCGAATAAGAACGTACCAGCATCGAGGATGCATGTTGTGGCACCAGGACCTTAGACCCCAACACATGCCGAGCAGGGGTAGAGTGACTCGATGCTGGAGGAGATCTCTCCGACGTCAGTACCAGCCCCACCGGTGCCGATGAATCTTGAACATCAGACGGTGTCTTCTTTGGCGCAGTTACAGGCCACGGATATGGAGCCATAGGCATAAAAGGCAGGAAAGGAGCCTGCCTATGCAGCACTGGGAAAGAGGCAATGGACCAGTGGGGCCTGTAGGCGCACCAGAGGGGGTCACTGCCCTATTAAAAATGCTGCTACACGTAGCATTCAAAAAATGTATCAGATCTGTCCCTGGGGCAGGAAAGGTCAAATATTGCTGCTCTGGTTGAGAAGGCTGTACATGATCTGCTGCCTGCTCCTCAGCCTCCTGATCTGGTGGCGTTACAGGAGAGAACTTCGCTACTGGAATCGCAGGTGATGTCGGAATCTCCACCAAACACTGCACCGGTGACACCTTGGGTGACTTCGGCAGTAGAGGAGAAAGAGTGGGACTCACTTCTCAAATCGAACAGCGCCGGACTTCAAAGCCAAAGACAGAGGCCAAGGGCTGACTTCCCAGGATGAACGACGCCATGAACTATGGCATAGTTTCTTCTTGTGTGACTTCAAAGATCGGTGGGATGACTACTCCGCTCGAGGCCGGGATCTACGACAGCCTTGTTTGCCCTATTTATCCTTTGCCTAAAATAAGTTTCCCTCCCTTTCCTTCAGAGCCTTTGGATTCTTGCTCCAACATGAGGAACATCCTCCGACGCCTTGATCCAAACTAAGGCTCCAAAGGCAATTGTCATGCAGGTCCCTAACCAACATGTGAGCTCCCCACTCTTGACAAGGTTTAAAGCTCGACTTCTTAGGCAGAGACAATGTGTGCCACAAAACACAGACAATGAAATTACCTCGAAACAGTGTAACCACAAGGAGAGGTTGGAAAAAACCATTACACGTCAAAGGCGCAGAAGTCAGCACGCCAGCGAGGACTTCTTATGCCTCCAATGACAGACGGAGTCATGTGCGGAGCTGTTTCTTTGTGACGTCTTTGTTGATGAGAAGAGCTAGAGAGAAAAAAAATCTGTTGCATGCTGGCACATTGGGGGTATTGACAAGGTGAGGATTTCACAGGAAGATGTATCCATCAGAAACCACTTTACATTTCTATTTTGTACAAAACATCAAGCTAACTAAATCAGACAGGCAGTGCCTCTGAAGCCAGTACTATAAAAGTCGAGCCATTACATTGCACTGCAGGTCATGGCCATGTGCTACAGGTGTTCCACTCTGATGCTAACAGACTGGCACGGTGCAGGCTTAGACAAGTCTTGCTAACTGGCAGAGTAGTGATACTGAGCAATTTTATAACCTTCCAAAGGTACAGCTGTGGAAAGATGCCGCACCCTCTTTCCCCCCCATCCACCCCTTCTCCTCACTAGGTGTACATGGTCTTAGGACCTCCTGCCTCAAACTCGCTCATCAGTGAAAAAGCAGGACTGCTATGGTGCTTTTTCTTAGTTGTGGAGTGCTGCAGCTGAAGGTGCAACTGGGCCTGGCACTCAGCCCACCAATAATGGGAAAATCAGAGAGAAACTGGAAAGAGGGATATATTTGGAAAAAAATAAGTGACCGCAGGCCACTTTGTGAAGGCAAGTTACAACTTCCAAACCGGGAGCAGGGAAATGGGAAAGCAGATGCTAACCTGCACTGGCAATGCCAATAGGTCTTTCTTTAAAGGAATTCTGTATGGTAATGCAAAGTATTGTAGGTAGATAGCTTGGGAATAGATAAGTACTTCTGTAGAAGCAAAAGATTATAGAATAATATGGGTGTAGAATAAAAGATAAAGTGACATCTGCACTGTCGAGTCAGACCTAAAAGACCTTGCAGGTTAATAACTCTACTCCTTCCATCTGGGTTCCTGCTAGACAAACACTATAAATTATCTTAGACTCTTTAATAGCATTACAAGGTCATGTGGGTGCCCCTGAGCGTTAAAGGCTCTAGCATGATCAGGAATTAAAACAGCTGTGTGGAGGGCAAACAGTTTTTTGTGGAAGCACACAGCTTCTTCTCACTCAAAAAATGTACTCCTGGCTCCCAACATGTAGAAAGCCAAATCTACTACCTCAAAATAAGCCTAATTCTGGGAACACACATTATGATGCAAGTTGTAAAACTTTCAGATCGATCCTGTGTTGCATGACTGTGTTGAGAGCATGCCACTCGACAAGATCTCACGTAAGAATAAGGTGAGTAACTTGTCCTGTACAGTTTTTCTTTGCATTCTAGTATCAGCAGCCCTGCAAGAATGGAACAACTTACTGTAAGAATAAAAAGGTACAGCACCAGGCATAAAAATCATACATCACCATTTACGGAAGATCACCACAAGTACCACCAATAAAGTGTCCATCAGTAAGTTACCTTTTTAGTCATCCAGAGGCAGAAACATTTAGTGCTAATGCACAGTCTTAGGTAATGGAATGATGAACCCACACACCATTAGTCCACTCACAATGTCATAAGAAATGGTTTCTCATAAGATTTTATGGATGGAAGCCATGGTTTCTATTTTTCTAAAAAGTACCCAAAGGAAAGCAGTTGGGACATGGAAACAGAAGACCAGAATACCGAATGTGGCACAAAGTTGTGTATAAACAATTTTACCCTTTCACAACTATACAAAATCTGTGTGTGTCAACCACTTACATGGCAGGGTATTTGCATTAACGTGTCAAATGATTATTCATATTTCGTTAGGACTCTAAAATACCCTTAATTATGGACTTTCTGCACAGCCTAGGATTGTTACTGGTGCATCTACTTTATATCAGTTTGCTCAAAGGAAAGAGTCAATACTTTGTAGCATTGCTCAGACAAACAATATACATCCAAGACTAGTAACCACGTCAATGTCTCAGCGCAAAGTGTGTCGAAACAAACTAATGCGACTGGTATACATAGATCTTAACCTACAAAACTGTTTGGCTCAAGTCCATCATTCAACTTTCATCTTACCTAGAATCCCACAGGCTTCCCCTGTTCCAGTTGGGCTTTTGTCTCCGTCATGATGGAGAGTCAATTTTGCTAGTGATTTGGTAAGACTTTAGATAGTCTTTAGAGCCGGGGGGGGGGGGGGGGGGGGATAAAACCGCTCTTATTTTACTATATTTTAGTACAGCCGTTAACTTTGTGTGCCATAATTCCCCTCGACATTAATTACTGAGCTGTAAGATCAGCAATTCAGCCTTAAAATTGCTTGCCTCATTTCTGAAGCATCATTGGTTTCAAGTCTCTGAGAAACCCTTCCTTTCATCCATCCTGCCTAATTCTTGTAGAGTCTCAAAGGGGTCGTCCCTTAGTCCCACCCTTTTTATTATTTATGTACACCTCCTTGCAGATAAATGTTGCTTCTACTGGTCTGTAGTTGGTTACATATTGAGATCACACACAGCTTGTCATCTCGCTGTTCCCAGATGATGGCAAGGGTGCTTGACAACTAAGGAACTGGCTGTCAACAGTAGTCAACGGGATGGGACTGAAATGCCTAAAGTTAAGTGTTAGGAAGACAGAAGGGATGATCATGGGGAAGCAGCCCCATCCGTGGACTACAGATTGGTGGCTGCTAACCTAGAACTGCTTCCTGCCCCAAAAGCGACAAGCAATAACTTAGAAGCACAGTTTGATGAAAACATAAGAGGATCAAGTCAGGAAGCTGTCAGCATGTTGCTTAGGCATTCTTAGAAGTTTAGAAAGCTTTCTGTGACCCACCCAAAAAACCATGGTCAAGGCAATCTTCAGCTCTTGCCTGGACTATAGAAATGCATTTTACCAGGGAATATCAAAACCTGCAAAAGAATGCGGCTAGCCCATTTGTTACTGCATAGTCCCAGACATCAATCAGTCTCTTCTCACTTAAGGGACCTACAGTGGTCGGCAGTGGAACGACAAATCAAATTCAAAACTTTTTTTGTGTTAAACCCTTTTCCGATAAAGACCATGTGTTTCTCAGTACGCTGATTGAGCCTTAAATTTCGTCAATGGCTCTTAGATCAGCCAACCTCAGCCATGCATGTCTGATCAGGATCAGAAGAGCTCAAGTGGGAGGGCAGTAGTTTGGCTCTTACCTGATAAACTATGGAATTTACTGCCTCTTCAGCGGTGTTTACACTAGAATGAGTCTGCTTTCAAGAAACACCTCAAAACCTGTTTTTTTTATGTCTGGTCAGCAATGAACTTCAATAAGCTCACTCAGCACTAGGAAGACCTAATTGGGGCTGTCATGCGCTATCAAAAACAATCTTCATAAACAGGCATAAATGTACCTTTTTCACAGGTGAGTACATTATAACACCTTGCTACAGTGTAGTTGTTGTGAGACCTACCACACGACCATTGGTAAGCTAGCAAAAACATAAAGACGGAGTCTATTGTTGAGTAATTCACCAGAGTTCTAAACAAATTGTGACACTTTACGCAATTCTCTGGTCTGTTCCTTGACTAAGTTTTTGAGGGTGGTATGGGGGTGAGGGAGATGGAGGCTGCACTAATATCTTAAAAGGATAGTTCTACTAGAACTGGGAAGGTGCAGGAGGAAGACTCTAGAACAAGTAATGGCAGTCTGTTCAAACATACCCGAGACAGTTGGGGAAGCAAAATGAGAGAATAGAAGTAGAGCAACCAGAAAAGATCCATGTTACTAAAAGGTAGGCAGCAAGCCCGAAAGTCGTCTGGGGGCATGACGCTACTGAGATATCAAATTCTAACCTTGTATAGGGTATAGCTTAAGCTGCACAACTGAGAACAAGTCCGATATACATCCAAGCATCTGGCATTCTATAAATAAATAAAAATATTTGCAGAGAAGCCCTACTCTCTAGTAGAAGAAAGATAAACAGATTAAATTGTGAGCTTAATGATCGACATTATACTGATTTATATAGAAACCACTACCAGATACTATTTTGAAAAATTGCATGTAAGGGACGCTTCAAATTAGAGAGTCAAAATGTTAAACTCACTGTGATATTTAAGCCATCAATTCACTTTGGAAGAAAGGATTTTTTACCAGAAAACAACCAGTTTTTTTTTTCTTTTCAGCTTTAAGAATTTTCTCTCCCTACTCAACTACAGTGCACTCCTCTCGATTGTATTGATTGTAAACGTTACCTGCTGTATGTGGATCCTAGTGCAATCCCCAACAGCAACGCAGCAGATCGGCGCTTTATTCAATACGAACACTTCAATCCATTCCGAGGATACAAAAAATAGAAATAAGCAGATAATTTTAAAGAGGATTCATCTGTCACCGCTAGTGCAAATGCACAATCTCTGCGGACTGCAGCCAATCCGCCTCCCTGCGCACGTGATCCCAGCACTCCACTACAATGCAAATAAAATGGGGATAACTGCCCCTACTGGGCAAGGTGGAGCTGTGTGGCGTGCACTGAACAAGTCAGGAATGAAAAACGTGACATTGGGACGCAGAATCCCACTACTGAGCACGTGTTATCCCGAGTCACTTAACCCTTGGTAAGTGGAGGGTTAACGGAGGCTCCTCGCCTTTACCCTTAGCTGGCAGAAAGTGCTCACACGAAGCCTTATTTTGAGAGCTACTGTTCCTATCCACGGCATTCATGTCTGTACGGTGACACCTGACTAGAACTGAATAAGCGATTCATTCTCCAAAAAGTGCCGAGAAGAATACGAGTAGGCAGGCAGCTGGCATGAAGGCTGGTCTGTGCTATCAGCCTGCGGTTGACGTAAACACGTGAAACCGTGTCGGGCGTTTTTTGACATCCTAACCACAGTCCGCTTGCTGTGGGGGACATTTCACAACTGCAAACCACAGAAGTGCCGGCTCACTGTTATGTTTTTTTCATATATTCCAAACTCACGGACTTTGCAAGTTCTCACGATCTTCACAGCTTCATCGCTGGGGTCGTTTTAGGTTTGAAACGTATCTGGTTGTATTATTTCTTCAGGATTCCTTCTAGTGGGTTTCCAAACGCCCCCGCCCCCCCAACAAAGTCTCAGGACCGCAGATTAGCTGTAGCCCGAAAGCCACGCAGTAGACTCAAAAACTGCCCGTGCGATAATGCAATATTTAAATGCAGTGGCAAATGCTATGTTAACTATAAACGGAAGGGAATGCGTAGAAAAAAGAAAAAAAAAAACTTTCCTAGACTAGATTGAAACCATGTTACCTCACGCTCGTACATCATCCGGATATTACGGTATGCCCACGAAACGCCATTACCTACCACATGCTCTGTCACTCATGTGTGCCCAACCTGGTGACCCACCCGTGCCCCTGCTGGAATGGGCTGACTCCAAAGGAGATCAGAACCTGACCCCTGTACACAAGCACAAAACGCACCATGCCACAATTCTGAAACCATTCTATTAGAGTTTCCGTTTATGCAGGGAAACACTCATGAGGAGACGTGAGCGGAGCCCTGGGGAGATGCCTCTTTGGTACCACGCAGTTACATGCACTGGAGCTCGCACGTGGGAGGAAGCAGGCGGGAGTCTCGAGGACTAATCAACTCATCAGGACCGTTTAACACTTGTCATTACCCACCTGCAGAACTCACTGCCAGAAACATCCAGTTGGAAGTCCCTCTAGTCTAGGACATCCTCTGCGTGCATGGCAGGTTTGGAGGTTCATAAGATTAAAGTAGTCTATTCCTCTGTCCTACACTAAGTCAGACCTGGGCCACGCACTGCAGTGTAGTATCACCCCAAGTAAGATCATGATAGACCACCTCTTCTCTAAAGCAACTGTGCAAGAACTATCAGGATGAAGACTGGGGGACTTTACTAGAAGCTTACTGGAGTAATGTAAAACTTACACTTCAAAGTACCTTGTTACTAGTATTGGGCTTTTGGGCAGCGCCACGCACACCAACTCCCTCACTCCAACTGTTGGTCTTCTAACGTCCCTGGGGGCAACCTCATACCCTCTGGCATTCCAAAGACCAGCCCAGTACTTAGATATGCAGAAAGATGGCAGCTAACAACCTCAAGTCCAGACACCGGCAAACATAGTTCTTCATGACGAAGGCAACTTGTGAGCCTTGACAATTCACGAACACAGATGGTTAGAGAAATCTCTGGCAGCAGCAAAGCTGCGTATACTGCACCACTGGTTATCACAGATGGTGCCCAGGTTACCCCAAAAGTTGTCCAAACTTTCACCGATCACCAGAAGCGAGAGACGAGGACAAACTATAAGATAGCCTGGACTAACTCATCATCTTCTCCGGTTGATTTGTTAACTAAGATCAACTCTCCAAAAACTAAAGACAAACATATCCAGACCACATGGTCTCATCCTTTGTGACCACACAACATCCATGCAGCTGTTGAAAACTATACAGAGTTATCTGTGACCAGTGAGACTACCCTGTACTCCATCCTAACACAGGAGACCGATTCATTCATCCCACGCACTAACCTCTGTGGGCACACACCACACACCCTACTCTCTGCCCTTGACTAACAGTTTCGGTCCTACCCTGTAAACCGCTCCTCTCCCCCGCTCACTACGGCTTCCTTAAGTCTCATACAACTGGAAAATCTAGCAAATGAGGACACCTCTGGAAACAGGGTTAAGACCGACACTCCTGTACAACGGGGCCATTGAAATCCCTTTCAACTACACTCCCTACACCTCTTCCTGACTGCTGAAGTTGCAGCAACCGAGTGTTCTAACCACATAACCTATTAATTCCAGGATGACTGTAGAATCTCGTTCAGCATGCTAATAGGTCCACTGGTCTTGTATAAGATACATCTGACTTCGTTGGTTAACTCTTGATCGAGGTTTTCCGTGTTTATTACAAATATGTTTGAGTACTGTCCTTTATAACAGCTGAGATAAAACATATAACTCAAGCAAAAATAGAGCTGACATAGAATCGAGGACAGACATCAGCCAACTATATTTAAAGCCATGTACTGCTATTACAAGCTTCCCACACAAAGCCACACGTATTATCTCGGATGCGTAAAGTGACATATTTATTATTAAGCAAACCCCTCCCGCCAGCTGGTTTCATAAGGGAAGTCCATCCGTAACAATGGAACCCTATATTATTGAGATATCAAAAAGGCCTGAACGTAGGAATGGAAAATGCTGCAGACGAACCAACACAGATTAAAGTCTGTATTGTATGCTCCATGTGAATAAGTAAGGAATGAAAACAAGAGAAGACCGACTTCACAAAGCCAAAGGCCATATTAAAGGGCCGCTAGGTTTTATTACAGGTGCCTGTAAAGCAGAGGAAGCAGCACACATTTCCGCTCTTCCTTTCATGTAGAATTGTGAACAGTGCGCCAAGGCAGATACACAAAAATACAATAGTACCCTCCATAGGCCATACACTCATTAACCCTTTCCTGCTACTCAAAGACTGTATTCAATATGTTGGATCACATTACTTATAATGATCAACATTATAACACGTGCTATTGAATAGCACACTTACAAGTGTGATAAACGGCACTGTATTCATTTCCACGATTTTAGAAAGCATAAACTTTCTACAGGCAATATTAGATATAAAACAAACATAAACGCAGATATCTAATAGACAGCTGTGTATTATAATCCATCTGTATTAAACCTACGAGTGAGCTTGCTTTTATGATGAGCACTGCAACAATGAACAGACATTTGAACCACCCGCCCCTAAAAATTACCAGTGGACGGCTCGTAGGTTTAGTCTGAAAAAGAATGCCTTGCTGTAAGGAAATGCCTCCTTGGCATGGTTACCCCCTGACTTTTTGCCTTTGCTGATGCTATGTTTTGAATTGAAAGTGTGCGGAGGTCTGCTAACCAGGCCCCAGCACCAGTGTTCTTTCCCTAACCTGTACTTTTGATTCCACAATTGGCACACCCTGGCACCCAGATAAGTCCCTTGTAACTGGTACCTCTGGTACCAAGGGCCCTGATGCCAGGGAAGGTCTCTAAGGGCTGCAGCATGTATTATGCCACCCTAGAGACCCCTCACTCAGCACAGACACACTGCTTACCAGCTTGTGTGTGCTAGTGAGAACAAAATGAGTAAGTCGACATGGCACTCCCCTCAGGGTGCCATGCCAGCCTCTCACTGCCTATGCAGTATAGGTAAGACACCCCTCTAGCAGGCCTTACAGCCCTAAGGCAGGGTGCACTATACCATAGGTGAGGGTACCAGTGCATGAGCACTGTGCCCCTACAGTGTCTAAGCAAAACCTTAGACAGTGTAAGTGCAGGGTAGCCATAAGAGTATATGGTCTGGGAGTCTGTTTTACACGAACTCCACAGCACCATAATGGCTACACTGAAAACTGGGAAGTTTGGTATCAAACTTCTCAGCACAATAAATGCACACTGATGCCAGTGTACATTTTATTGTAAAATACACCACAGAGGGCACCTTAGAGGTGCCCCCTGAAACCTAACCGACTATCTGTGTAGGCTGACTGGTTCCAGCAGCCTGCCACACTAGAGACATGTTGCTGGCCCCATGGGGAGAGTGCCTTTGTCACTCTGAGGCCAGTAACAAAGCCTGCACTGGGTGGAGATGCTAACACCTCCCCCAGGCAGGAGCTGTAACACCTGGCGGTGAGCCTCAAAGGCTCACCCCTTTGTCACAGCACAGCAGGGCACTCCAGCTTAGTGGAGTTGCCCGCCCCCTCCGGCCACGGCCCCCACTTTTGGCGGCAAGGCTGGAGGAAACAAAGAAAACAACAAGGAGGAGTCACTGGCCAGTCAGGACAGCCCCTAAGTGACTAACTTTTAGAAATCCTCCATCTTGCAGATGGAGGATTCCCCCAATAGGATTAGGGATGTGACCCCCTCCCCTTGGGAGGAGGCACAAAGAGGGTGTACTCACCCTCAGGGCTAGTAGCCATTGGCTACTAACCCCCAGACCTAAACACGCCCTTAAATTTAGTATTTAAGGGCTTTCCCTGAACCTAGAAATCAGATTCCTGCAACTACAAGAAGAAGGACTGCTGAGCTGACAAACCCCTGCAGAGGAAGAACAGAAGACACCAACTGCCTTGGCCCAAGACTTACCGGCCTGTCTCCTGCCTTCCAAAGAAACCTGCTCCAGCGACGCTTTCCAAGGGACCAGCGACCTCTGAATCCTCTGAGGACTGCCCTGCTTCGAAAAAGACAAGAAACTCCCGAGGACAGCGGCACTGCTCCAAAAGAACTGCAACTTTGTTACAAGGAGCAGATTTAAAGACCCCTGCAACTCCCCGCAAGAAGCGTGAGACTTGCAACACTGCACCCGGCGACCCCGACTCGACTGGTGGAGAACAACCAACTCAGGGAGGACCCTCCGGCGACTCTACGACTGTGAGTAACCAAAGTTGTCCCCCCTGAGCCCCCACAACGACGCCTGCAGAGGGAATCCCCAGGCTCCCCCTGACCGCGACTGTCTGAACTCCATTTCCCGAAGGCTGGAAAAGACCCTGCACCCGCAGCCCCCAGCCCCTAAAGAAACTGAACTTCTGTGCAGGAGTGACCCCCAGGAGGCCCTCTCCCTTGCCCAGGTGGTGGCTACCCCGAGGAGCCCCCCCCTTGCCTGCATCGCTGAAGAGACCCTTTGGTCTCCCATTGAAAACTGAAGGAAACCCGATGCGTGTTTGCACACTGCACCCGGCCGCCCCCGCGCTGCTAAGGGTGTACTTTCTGTGCTACTGTGTGTCCCCCCCGGTGCCCTACAAAACCCCCCTGGTCTGCCATCCGAAGACACGGGTACTTACCTGCTGGCAGACTGGAACCGGGGCACCCCCTTCTCTCCATTATAGCCTATGTGTTTTGGGCACCTCTTTGACCTTTGCACCTGACCGGCCCTGAGCTGCTGGTGTGATAACTTTGGGGTTGCTCTGAACCCCCAACGGTGGGCTACCTTGGACCAAAAACTGAAACCTGTAAGTGCCTTACTTACCTGTTGAAACTAACAATAACTTACCTCCCCCAGGAACTGTGAAAATTGCACTGTGTCCACTTTTAAAACAGCTTATTGTGTTTTATGTAAAAAGTATACATGCAATACCTTTCAAATGAGTTATTACATGTAAAATTTGAACCTGTGGTTCTTAAAATAAACTAAGAAAATATATTTTTCTATAACAAAACCTATTGGCTGGATTTGTCTCTGAGTGTGTGTACCTCATTTATTGTCTATGTGTATGTACAACAAATGCTTAACACTACTCCTTGGATAAGCCTACTGCTCGACCACACTACCACAAAATAGAGCATTAGTATTATCTCTTTTTACCACTATTTTACCTCTATGGGGAACCCTTGGACTCTGTGCATGCTATCCCTTACGTTGAGATAGCACATACAGAGCCAACTTCCTACATTGGTGGCAGCGGTGGGATACAAGACTTTGCATTTGCTGGACTACTCAGCCAATACCTGATCACACGACAAATTCCAAAAATTGTCATTAGAAATTGATTTTTGCAATTTGAAATTTTTCTAAATTCTTTAAAGTCCTGCTAGGGCCTTGTGTTAGTCCCTGTTAGCATTGCTTTTAGAAGTTTAAAAGTTTGGTAAAAGTTTGAATTAGATTCTAGAACTAGTTTTAGATTCTTAAAAAGTATTCCAACTTTTAGAAGAATAATGTCTAGTACAGATATGAATGTGGTGGAACTCGACACCACACCTTACCTCCATCTCCAGATGAAAGAGCTAAGGTCACTCTGTACAATAAGAAAAATAACAATGGGCTCCAGACCTACCAAACTACAGCTCCAGGAGCTGTTGACAGAGTATGATAGAGCCAACCCCTCTGTGGATGGCAACCCAGAGGATGATGATAGTGACTTGGAGGGTGATTCCCCCCCACCAGTCCTATCTAGGGAGAACAGGGCTTCTCAAGCCCTGACTCCAACAATAATAGTCAGAGATGCTGGCTCCCTCACAGGAGGGACCAGCACCTCTGAAATCACTGAGGATAACTCCAGTGAAGAGGACATCCAGTTAGCCAGGATGGCCAAAAGATTGGCTTTGGAAAGACAGATCCTAGCCATAGAAAGGGAAAGACAAGAGATGGGCCTAGGACCCATCAATGGTGGCAGCAACATAAATAGGGTCAGAGATTCTCCTGACATGTTGAAAATCCCTAAAGGGATTGTAACTAAATATGAAGATGGTGATGACATCACCAAATGGTTCACAGCTTTTGAGAGGGCTTGTGTAACCAGAAAAGTGAACAAATCTCACTGGGGTGCTCTCCTTTGGGAAATGTTCACAGGAAAGTGTAGGGATAGACTCCTCACACTCTCTGGAAAAGATGCAGAATCTTATGACCTCATGAAGGGTACCCTGATTGAGGGCTTTGGATTCTCCACTGAGGAGTATAGGATTAGATTCAGGGGGGCTCAAAAATCCTCGAGCCAGACCTGGGTTGACTTTGTAGACTACTCAGTAAAAACACTAGATGGTTGGATTCAAGGCAATGGTGTAAATGATTATGATGGGCTGTACAATTTATTTGTGAAAGAACACCTATTAAGTAATTGTTTCAATGATAAACTGCATCAGCATCTGGTGGACCTAGGACCAATTTCTCCCCAAGAATTGGGAAAGAAGGCGGACCATTGGGTCAAGACTAGGGTGTCCAAAACTTCCACTGGGGGTGACCAAAAGAAAGGGGTCACAAAACCTCCCCAGGGGAAAGGTGGTGAGACAGCCAAAAACAAAAATAGTAAAGAGTCTTCTACAGGCCCCCAAAAACCTGCACAGGAGGGTGGGCCCAGAGCCTCTTCACAAAACAATTCTGGGTACAAGGGTAAAAACTTTGATCCCAAAAAGGCCTGGTGTCGTAGCTGTAGTCAGTCTGGACACCAAACTGGAGACAAGGCCTGTCCCAAGAAAGATACCACTTCTAACTCCCATCCAGCTAAAACTGGAATGGCCAGTCTCCAAGTGGGATCAACAGTGTGCCCAGAGCAAATCAGGTGTCACACTGAAGCTACATTAGTCTCTGAGGGTGGGGTGGATTTAGCTACACTGGCTGCCTGCCCCCTAACATGCAAAAATACAGGCAGCAGCTCTTAATTAATGGGACAAGTGTAGAGGGCCTGAGGGATACAGGTGCCAGTGTCACCATGGTGACAGAGAAACTGGTTTCCCCTGGCCAATACCTGACTGGACAAACCTATCCAGTCACCAATGCTGACAATCAAACTAAAGTACATTCCATGGCAATGGTAACTTTAGAGTGGGGAGGGGTCAATGGCCTGAAACAGGTGGTGGTCTCCTGAAATATCCCAGTAGACTGTTTGCTTGGAAACGACCTGGAGTCCTCAGCATGGGCTGAGGTAGAACTGAAAACCCATGCAGCCATGCTGGGTATCCCTGAACTGGTGTGTGTCAAGACTAGGGCACAGTGCAAGGCACAGGGTGAAAAAGTAGAGCTGGAGTCTGGAAGAATGGCCCAGCCTACCAAGAGAAAAGGAAAGTCAGCTGGGAAACCAGCTGCAACACAACACCAAAAAGAGAACCTCTCTTCTCAGGAAGAAGTTCTGCCCTCTGAGGGAACTGAGCCTATGGAGCTGGAACCTTATCAGGTTGAGCTCTTGGGCCCAGGGGGACCCTCAAGGGAAGAGTTGTGTAAGGGACAAGAAACCTGTCCCTCTCTTGAAGGCCTTAGGCAGCAAGCTGCTGAAGAGTCCAAAGGCAAGAAAAATATAACACATAGGGTCTATTGGGAAGATGGACTCCTGTACACTGAGGCAAGAGATCCCAAACCTGGTGCCACTAGGAGAGTGGTAGTGCCTCAGGGTTTCAGAGAGTTTATTCTGACCTTAGCCCATGATATTCCCCTTGCTGGGCATTTGGGACAAACCAAGACGTGGGAGAGGTTAGTCAACCACTTCTACTGGCCCAATATGTCCCAGAAGGTTAAGGAGTTTTGCCTCTCCTGCCCCACCTGTCAAGCCAGTTGTAAGACAGGTGGGCATCCAAAGGCCCCCCTCATTCCACTTCCAGTGGTGGGGGTCCCCTTTGAAAGAGTGGGTGTGGACATAGTTGGTCCAGTAGAACCTCCCACAGCCTCAGGAAATATGTACATCCTAGTAGTAGTGGATCATGCTACTAGGTATCCTGAAGCTATTCCCCTTAGGTCGACTACTGCCCCTGCAGTAGCCAAGGCCCTCATTGGTATATTTACCAGAGTGGGCTTCCCTAAGGAGGTGGTGTCTGACAGAGGTACCAACTTCATGTCAGCATACCTAAAACACATGTGGAATGAGTGTGGAGTGACTTATAAATTCACTACACCATATCATCCACAAACTAATGGCCTTGTTGAGAGATTCAACAAGACATTAAAGGGCATGATCATGGGACTCCCAGAAAAACTCAAAAGGAGATGGGATGTCCTCCTGCCATGTCTGCTTTTCGCTTACAGGGAGGTGCCTCAGAAGGGAGTAGGATTCTCACCCTTTGAACTTCTGTTTGGCCACCCTGTAAGGGGACCACTTGCTCTTGTTAAAGAAGGCTGGGAGAGAACTCTTCATGAGCCTAAACAAGACATAGTGGACTATGTACTTGGCCTTCGCTCAAGGATGGCAGAGTACATGGAAAAGGCAAGTAAAAACCTTGAGACCAGCCAACAACTCCAGAAGTTGTGGTATGACCAAAAGGCTGCACTGGTTGAATTTCAACCAGGGCAGAAAGTCTGGGTTCTGGAGCTTGTGGCTCCCAGGGCACTCCAGGACAAATGGAGTGGCCCTTACCCAGTACTAGAAAGGAAGAGTCAGGTCACCTACCTGGTGGACCTGGGCACAAGCAGGAGCCCCAAGAGGGTGATCCATGTGAACCGCCTTAAGCTCTTCCATGACAGGGCTGATGTAAATCTGTTGATGGTGACAGATGAGGACCAGGAAGCTGAGAGTGAACCTCTCCCTGATCTCCTCTCATCAGACCCTAAAGATGGCTCAGTGGACGGAGTGATCTACTCAGACACCCTCTCTAGCCAACAGCAGTCTGACTGTAGGAAGGTCCTGCAGCAGTTTGCTTAACTCTTTTCCCTAACCCCTGGTCAGACACACCTGTGTACCCATGATGTGGACACAGGAGACAGCATGCCTGTCAAAAACAAAATATTTAGACAGTCTGACCAAGTTAAGGAAAGCATCAAGGTGGAAGTCCACAAGATGCTGGAATTGGGAGTAATTGAGTACTCTGACAGCCCCTGGGCTAGCCCAGTGGTCTTAGTCCCCAAACCTCACACCAAAGAAGGAAAGAGAGAGATGAGGTTTTGTGTGGACTACAGAGGTCTCAACTCTGTCACCAAGACAGATGCTCATCCCATTCCTAGAGCTGATGAGCTAATAGACAAATTAGGGGCTGCCAAATTCTTAAGTACCTTTGACTTAACAGCAGGGTACTGGCAAATCAAAATGGCCCCTGGAGCAAAAGAAAAGACAGCATTCTCCACACCTGATGGGCATTATCAGTTCACTGTTATGCCCTTTGGTTTAAAGAATGCCCCTGCCACCTTCCAAAGGTTGGTGAATCAAGTCCTTGCTGGGTTGGAATCCTTTAGTGCAGCTTATCTTGATGATATTGCTGTCTTCAGCTCCACCTGGCAGGATCACCTGGTCCACCTGAAGGTTTTGAAGGCTCTACAATCTGCAGGCCTCTCTATCAAGGCATCCAAATGCCAGATAGGGCAGGGAACTGTGGTTTACTTGGGACACCTTGTAGGTGGAGGCCAAGTTCAGCCACTCCAACCCAAGATCCAGACTATTCTGGACTGGGTAGCTCCAAAAACCCAGACTCAAGTCAGGGCATTCCTTGGCTTGACTGGGTACTATAGGAGGTGTGTGAAGGGATATGGATCCATTGTGACAGCCCTCACAGAACTCACCTCCAAGAAAATGCCCAAGAAGGTAAACTGGACTGTAGAATGCCAACAGGCCTTTGACACCCTGAAACAAGCTATGTGCACAGCACCAGTTCTAAAAGCTCCAGATTACTCCAAGCAATTCATTGTGCAAACAGATGCCTCTGAACATGGGATAGGGGCAGTTTTGTCCCAAACAAATGATGATGGCCTTGACCAGCCTGTTGCTTTCATTAGCAGGAGGTTACTCCCCAGGGAGCAGCGTTGGAGTGCCATTGAGAGGGAGGCCTTTGCTGTGGTTTGGTCCCTGAAGAAGTTGAGACCATACCTCTTTGGTACTCACTTCCTAGTTCAAACTGACCACAGACCTCTCAGATGGCTGATGCAAATGAAAGGTGAAAATCCAAAACTGTTTAGGTGGTCCATCTCCATACCGGGAATGGACTTTATAGTGGAACACAGACCTGGGACTGCCCATGCCAATGCAGATGGCCTTTCCAGGTTCTTCCACTTAGAAAATGAAGACTCTCTTGGGAAAGGTTAGTCTCATCCTCTTTCGTTTGGGGGGGGGGGGGGGGGGGGGGGGGGGGGGGGAGTTGTGTAAGAAAATGCCTCCTTGGCATTGTTACCCCCTGACTTTTTGCCTTTGCTGATGCTATGTTTTGAATTGAAAGTGTGCTGAGGCCTGCTAACCAGGCCCCAGCACCAGTGTTCTTTCCCTAACCTGTACTTTTGATTCTACAATTGGCACACCCTGGCATCCAGATAAGTCCCTTGTAACTGGTACCTCTGGTACCAAGGGCCCTGATGCCAGGGAAGGTCTCTAAGGGCTGCAGCATGTATTATGCCACCCTAGAGACCCCTCACTCAGCACAGACACACTGCTTACCAGCTTGTGTGTGCTAGTGAGAACAAAATGAGTAAGTCGACATGGCACTCCCCTCAGGGTGCCATGCCAGCCTCTCACTGCCTATGCAGTATAGGTAAGACACCCCTCTAGCAGGCCTTACAGCCCTAAGGCAGGGTGCACTATACCATAGGTGAGGGTACCAGTGCATGAGCACTGTGCCCCTACAGTGTCTAAGCAAAACCTTAGACAGTGTAAGTGCAGGGTAGCCATAAGAGTATATGGTCTGGGAGTCTGTTTTACACGAACTCCACAGCACCATAATGGCTACACTGAAAACTGGGAAGTTTGGTATCAAACTTCTCAGCACAATAAATGCACACTGATGCCAGTGTACATTTTATTGTAAAATACACCACAGAGGGCACCTTAGAGGTGCCCCCTGAAACCTAACCGACTATCTGTGTAGGCTGACTGGTTCCAGCAGCCTGCCACACTAGAGACATGTTGCTGGCCCCATGGGGAGAGTGCCTTTGTCACTCTGAGGCCAGTAACAAAGCCTGCACTGGGTGGAGATGCTAACACCTCCCCCAGGCAGGAGCTGTAACACCTGGCGGTGAGCCTCAAAGGCTCACCCCTTTGTCACAGCACAGCAGGGCACTCCAGCTTAGTGGAGATGCCCGCCCCCTCCGGCCACGGCCCCCACTTTTGGCGGCAAGGCTGGAGGAAACAAAGAAAACAACAAGGAGGAGTCACTGGCCAGTCAGGACAGCCCCTAAGGTGTCCTGAGCTGAAGTGACTAACTTTTAGAAATCCTCCATCTTGCAGATGGAGGATTCCCCCAATAGGATTAGGGATGTGACCCCCTCCCCTTGGGAGGAGGCACAAAGAGGGTGTACTCACCCTCAGGGCTAGTAGCCATTGGCTACTAACCCCCCAGACCTAAACACGCCCTTAAATTTAGTATTTAAGGGCTTTCCCTGAACCTAGAAATCAGATTCCTGCAACTACAAGAAGGACTGCTGAGCTGACAAACCCCTGCAGAGGAAGAACAGAAGACACCAACTGCCTTGGCCCCAGACTTACCGGCCTGTCTCCTGCCTTCCAAAGAAACCTGCTCCAGCGACGCTTTCCAAGGGACCAGCGACCTCTGAATCCTGAGGACTGCCCTGCTTCGAAAAAGACAAGAAACTCCCGAGGACAGCGGCACTGCTCCAAAAGAACTGCAACTTTGTTACAAGGAGCAGATTTAAAGACCCCTGCAACTCCCCGCAAGAAGCGTGAGACTTGCAACACTGCACCCGGCGACCCCGACTCGACTGGTGGAGAACAACCAACTCAGGGAGGACCCTCCGGCGACTCTACGACTGTGAGTAACCAAAGTTGTCCCCCCTGAGCCCCCACAGCGACGCCTGCAGAGGGAATCCCCAGGCTCCCCCTGACCGCGACTGTCTGAACTCCATTTCCCGACGGCTGGAAAAGACCCTGCACCCGCAGCCCCCAGCCCCTAAAGAAACGGAACTTCTGTGCAGGAGTGACCCCCAGGAGGCCCTCTCCCTTGCCCAGGTGGTGGCTACCCCGAGGAGCCCCCCCCTTGCCTGCATCGCTGAAGAGACCCCTTGGTCTCCCATTGAAAACTGAAGGAAACCCGACGCGTGTTTGCACACTGCACCCGGCCGCCCCCGCGCTGCTGAGGGTGTACTTTCTGTGCTACTTTGTGTCTCCCCCGGTGCCCTACAAAACCCCCCTGGTCTGCCCTCCGAAGATGCGGGTACTTACCTGCTGGCAGACTGGAACCGGGGCACCCCCTTCTCTCCATTATAGCCTATGTGTTTTGGGCACCTCTTTGACCTTTGCACCTGACCGGCCCTGAGCTGCTGGTGTGATAACTTTGGGGTTGCTCTGAACCCCCAACGGTGGGCTACCTTGGACCAAAAACTGAAACCTGTAAGTGCCTTACTTACCTGTTGAAACTAACAATAACTTACCTCCCCCAGGAACTGTGAAAATTGCACTGTGTCCACTTTTAAAACAGCTTATTGTGTTTTATGTAAAAAGTATACATGCTAAAGTAATGATTCAAAGTTCCTAGAGTACTTACCTGCAATACCTTTCAAATGAGCTATTACATGTAAAATTTGAACCTGTGGTTCTTAAAATAAACTAAGAAAATATATTTCTATAACAAAACCTATTGGCTGGATTTGTCTCTGAGTGTGTGTACCTCATTTATTGTCTATGTGTATGTACAACAAATGCTTAACACTACTCCTTGGATAAGCCTACTGCTCGACCACACTACCACAAAATAGAGCATTAGTATTATCTCTTTTTACCACTATTTTACCTCTAAGGGGAACCCTTGGACTCTGTGCATGCTATCCCTTACTTTGAGATAGCACATACAGAGCCAACTTCCTACACTTGCCCTCAGAAGGGATGACTTTAACTGCATCTGTAAAATATGGAGTGTGAGAGAACTGCATTTTCAGGAGATTTTCGGGGTGGATTAAGGAGAACTACCCAAATGATTATTAGATGTCTGTATTTTTGAGAGTGAGAGAGAAAGGGGGGGGGGGGAGGAGAGAGAGAGAGAGAGAGAGAAAGGGGGGGGGGAGGAGAGAGAGAGAAAAAGAGAGAGAGAAAGAGAGAGAGAGAGAGAGAGACACACTGTCATTTACCACACCCAATAACAAACATCTTAGAACGTTGATTACTAAGTAATGTCGTCCGGCACACTGAACACACTCCAGGTGATCGGAGCAGTGGTAAAACGGCTGATGAAAGTATAGGCAGTATTTTTACGAACTGGGCCTCTCCCTCGTGGGCCTTGGTGCCCACCAGTTCCCGCTTGCGAGTGGCAGCAGGGTACTTTTTACACAGTGCCTCAAAAAAGGGGTGTTAAATTAGGGTTACGTGGGCGCTCAAGGTCCCCTATCAAGCAATATAGAGTTAAAGAATGAGAGGTGCCAGCACCAGGGAAACACCCAATCCCCAAGGTCAAAGAAACCCCGACAAATAAGAACAACAAAGTGTGGCATCTCTCCCATTCAAAAAGGATATCAACAAACAGTTATTGAAAAAAAAGACAGTCCACATTTAATAAGGTTCAAATATTAAGCAAGTGTCTGACCGTAATAGTACAAAGGTGGCTTAACAGTTTAAATACAGCCCCATGAAATTACATAGAACTAAGAACAAATAATAACCAAGAATCTTTCCATAGTTTTGTCATATGTACAATGATGCAAATATTGCGACTCAATGATAAAATTCCAGTCCATTTACAGCCATTCTCAGCCAAAATGTGTTTCGTCAAGGGAAATCTCCTTTTGAATTCCCGAACGACTTCTTCAGGGCTTGTGTTTAGGCCAATCTCCAATATTTCAACCTTAGTCAGACGCCATTGAAGTTGCGGGCAATATGTAAGTCAGCTTCCGTCAATATCATTTTAATCCGTCTTCTAATAGGGCTCTGACCATTGACGGAAGCTGACTTACATATTGCCCGCAACTTTAATGGCACCATTGGCAAAAAAAGATCTTCGATAATGCAGCACATGCTGAATAAGTGGTAATATTCGCTTAAGAGAAAAGAAAAAAAAAAAGTTATTACGTCCCAGATGCAAAAAAGGACCACAGGACCAAAAATTCTGTCCTACACTGTTTATAGGATGGACGACAAGAGGTCGGCTCAGTAACGTACCTATCGCATGACCAGTGTGGAACATGTAGATAACAGATTTGCATTTCAGCAAGACTGCAAAAGTTGATAAAATGTGTGCCTCTGAACTAGGCAGCAATAACATGTTTACATTCTATGTAACCACAACACAGTGAAGGCACGTACTTACCACAACAACACACGTTAAACATTTCTCAGTTCTGCCTCCCTACGCATGTAGGGTCGAAAGTTCAAGGCGCAATTATCACGTACCACCATTTTAGACTTTAAGGTATGGTTTCGTTTGCAGGAGACTAGAGCTGACCGACACAGTTGCTTCTCTCCGACAGAGGGCCAGGGTATACAAGTCCAGCAACGAAGCACTCGTTTCTCTATGCTTATTCTTTCATGTGACTAAGTCAGGCCCCTCTTTACCTACACCCCATTTTTCTTTTTTTTCGGGGGGTTTCTGCCCACATCTGCTAGTCTCTATTTTCCATCCTCCTTAACACCCTCTCCCCCCCCCCCCCCCCATTAAAGGCACTGTAATCAAGGGTATATGTCTGATCTGGATTCGCATACAAGTCAAAGGAGCAGAAACATTACTTTGTGAAAACCTCCTTGGATTAACCTACTCCAGAGCTGGTGAGTCAAAGATGAGACATTCAAACAAAGGTATGTGGCCAAGGTATGACCACTTCAATAAACCTACAAAACTCGACATGTCCATACTCCACAGCCTGTTTCCAGTTCTTTCCAAAAATGTAGAGCTCACAAACACTCCCCCCTTCCCAACCCTACCCACTGGATGGACGCAGTCTGAATTTAATACACACTGCAGAAGAGTAAGAGGTTATGGGGTGCCTGCTATCCCCACAAACACCTAAGTGACAATGAACATTTTGATAGCCGATTGCCAAAGAACTGTAGAACACTTCGAGGAAAGACGCATTATTGAGCAGGGCTGTGGAATTTAATAGAACATCTACTTGTCCATGGGACAGGTTGCTCCATACATCTACTTGTCCTGTTAAAAAGTCTACTTGTCCCTTTGGTGTCATGTAGTGTAGCAATACATCATGGCAGGAATCTCATTCCATAAGAGCTCTGATAATAAAATCTCTGATTATGCCGGGGTTTGAATACTAGCAGCTTCCTTATTTTGCCACCTTTACATACTGGGGCTGGATGAAGCGGCAAGCAATAGTTCCAGGGTTGGAATGCCCTTCTGAATCTGTGCAAACCTACTAACCTGCATCTCTAGGGGGTTTTCACCAGCTCTTCTCTAATCATTTCCAATAATGAGAAAGGTTCAAAATTTACTCCCAACAAGGGTCAAAAGTAAAACGTTTTCCAGGGTTGGGGGAAAAAGTAATTAAAGGGAAAGTGAACTTGTAAACGCTCAAGAGATTCTCGCATTAGTAAACATACACCTGAAGATTTGCTTGTGCTAAAGTACAGTTCAAAAATATTTTCTAGGAGTACGATTTCATTAATTTACTTCTGTAAATTCTTGTGAAATAATAAAATAGACAAATCTGCACTAAAACAAAGACATATACTATGGGTGCACTTTTGTGAATTTCTTTCGGAATGGGCCCCCTAATAAGGTCTGGCATTAACCAAGAGCTTCTGACTTATTAAAATTCTATGTCTATCGATCTTTCAGTTGCCTTCACTGTGACTGATCCTACTTGCAGGGCCCTCTCCTACTCAGTGTCTGGATACCTTAATGCGCAACTAGTTCTGCGCTCTACAAATCCATTTTACATTACATTACAATGATCTCAATCTGCTTTTTCACAAGGAGCATAGCAGCACACAAAGTGGTTTTGTTTAGTGCCAAGAACTACTGTGGCAATGTGTGCTTTTTTGGGATCAAAAATATTTTTGCTTTTTGCTAACATTTGTTACAACAGTAAGAGTCCAACAGCTCCCCCAAAGTTTTATAAAACCCACATCAAAACCAGACTACTTTTGACAAAACCAAGACTGACCACCAATGTCAGACCTATTGACTTTGTCAATGCTTGTTTATATTCATGTCTTTCATAATCTTGTTGAAACTGGTTACACTGACTTCCCACAAACGAATGTTTTTTTGGAAATACTAGCATGCATCAAGACATTTTACTAAATGATGCTGCAAAGAAATGTTATTTAAGATGTTACAGTAGTTTAGCAAATCATTTTTTTTCCTAGTTGCATTTTCTGTGAATAATTTTATTTTGAAAGCAATCATCAATGTTGCAAATATTTGCATAAACTTGAAAGCATTTAATCCGAGAGCATTCTCAGAGCATCACAAATCGCCTCATTTTTAAACTTTGCAAAGTACACCGTTTTTTTTTTGTTTTTTTTACTAGAGCCACTGCCGGTAGTACAGTCGGAGCTTACAGCATATATTTAGAACCCTCACCCCAATAATAAAAGCTTTGCATTAGTGAACCATAAATACAAGTTTTAACGGCATTAACATATAGAGATTTAAATCAACTGCAGACAATTCCTTTCTAACTGGTACAATAAATTGGCAGCCAAAGAGTTTGTGCTGCAGGGGGCTGGGCTTACTTGTCTCAAGGAAAAAATAAACCTCAAAACTTGATGTCTTTAACCCCAAACAATATATCCTGGGCGTCAGGCTATAGGAATTCCATAGCTTTGTTGAGTCTCCAACAAAGGCCTGAGGAAAACTTTGAATTAAAGTGCCAAGTTTGCATGGATCCAGCTTTCAGTTTCTCCAATATAAGGTAGCCCGGTGAACTAATTTTTTCACATGAAGAAACTATGTGCACCTGCATTGATAAAAGATTACACCAGAGGCAGTGATATTGGCCGTCTCCTATGAAGGTTAAGCAATATACCAATGGACTCAGAACAGACTTGCTGCTGCAACCTGAACTGAGAAGGAGATAGAATGCTAGTTTGCCGAAAGTCTGAATTATTTCAAGCAGAAAGCTTCAGGACCTGGCTTTCAACTTGCTGCCATGAGGACCTTTGAGCTGCAAAAGTTGCAGGGCATCAAGAATAGCGCCAGAACTCAAATAGAGCCAAGATATCGGACCAGGAGTGCAGAACTCTCCTCAGCACCTTTCCAAACTCCCAAGACTCACTGACAATGCCGGACTTTAATGGCCTAGGAGTGCCGACAATTCGCAGTTACTCTGGCCTGTGGAACTGAATTGTGTTAGCACCAACCGTGCATGCCACATTCCTGGCCTACTGTTGCAATTCCCAGTAACCCCTCTTTGTGTGGGCTACTTGCCAGCATCTCTAATTGAACCACGTCACCAAGAGGATTACTGCATCTGCTCCCTGTCGCAGCTACTTGTGCCTCTCAGAGACTCTTGGAAATGTCCCTTCTGCGTGGGCTCATTGATTACCTTTACCTACACCAGATCTGAGTGGCAGAAAGATGTGGTCCCGGCTGTACCCACTTTACGTTGGTATCTGCACGTGGTGCAGAGTACTGTTCAAATGCGCCCTTCAACTGCCATTCATCACAATTAGGCCAATCCCTGCTGCAGCCCAGAACACACAGAGAAAAGAGTACACTCCCAGACTAAAATTGTATACTGAAACAAAATATCTCAGTGCTAATGAAACCGAATGCTTGCTAAGCAATTAAACTCAACATTGACAACGTTTTGTTGCTTTATAATATATGGGAGCTCTAATCCCTGTGAAAAAGCTGGTCTCCAATTTATTACTGGTGTGTTGTGACACCTCTAGTCACCTACAATAACACACTGATCTAGCTGCTCTACTGCAAGTGACATATTTCCTGCTGCCACAGCCAGCCACTAAGATGTAAAGGAGGTCATGGAGCATAATTGCAGCTGCATTTTAACCAATGAAAACGAGAACTGGCTTTTCAACCCTTTAATCTATTTTTCTAAAATGAACACTAACCAGTAAATATGTTATATCAAGAACAAAACGTTATTTTCTTCAATGCTGTAGGTCATACATTAAAGATAACCTTTGCGTGTTTCCTCAGATTCATAGTTACAGCATTTGTTTGAATCTGATTTACACTAAACAGATTCTAATATCCTTTACAGCAACAAATTACTAAACGCTTTTTGGTATGTTTTATTTAGCACTACATATTTTGCTTCTATTTTCCATGTCTCCAACCATACTAGCTCCTTCATATAAAACAAGACACCAAGGATTTAATTGGAAAATGTGACCATATGTTATCAGGAATATCACACCCTCTGATCTAGGTTAAAAGGATATTACAAGTCACCTTAGAGTTCAACAACTTTTTAAAGGAACTCTGCCTTCGGCCTTGTTCACATGGCCATTAAATTCCTCAGAGTCTTGCAATAACTTGTTTAACATACAGCAGGAATACATTTTCCCATTATTTTTTTTTAACTCATACACTGCCTGGATAAAATATTAAATTCAGCTACCATGTATATGGAATACAACATCCTATTCGACGCTGACTGTTAAGAACAAGCCTTGGTTGTTTGACATCACTGCCCCGTGGGAAAAAAAATGGATGCACAGGGTATTCAAACAGCTTACAGCAGGGACAATACTTGTCACAAGCACTGTCTTGTTGCCCTAGAGAGTCCCATATGCAGAGGTTAATGAGTTTGACAACACTGACCATGCATCACTGCAGCATTCCTACTGGGTGGGCAATTAACATTTTTACCAATGTCTGTACCATTTGCTGCCAACACAGAGTATTGAGCTCACGCCACTCTAATCTTATTAAAGTGTCCAGTTTTTGTTAGATTGTGGATAAAAGCTGATGTGCCTTTCGAAAAGTGGAGCCTATATGCCATCACTCTGGAATGATGATGTGTGTGAATTAAAGGAAAATGAAAACCGAGAAACCACACTGGAAGGTAACTAAATAATAGAAAATCAATTTGAAAGGAAACAGAAAAAATTGACAATGAAAGGATACATTTTAAAGAAAATAGTTTAAAGAAATATCCAAAATTACAATAAATGTGGGTACTGTAGGACCACTGTGGGGCTTTGGGTTTAGGATGGGTAATGTTGAAGGTGATGAGGGGCTTTTATGGGAGTAGGAATAACTGGAATTTGGGCACAGAAAGGGGTTTAGGAATTCAGAGATGGGTGGAGTGCAGAGGTGGTGAGGTTTTTTTTCCTTAAGGTTCACAGATTAGTGGTGTTGAGGTGTGTGAGGTTTTTAGATTTCAGTGTTCATGCCTGTGAGAAGTTTAGGGCTGGAGAGGGTTTCCAACTTTCAACTGTGGGCAGGGGCTGGGGTGGCAAAGAGTTTTTAGGTTCAGGATGGGGTGGAGTTTAGGGGGATTAGGGGCTTTAAGAATTCAGGGATTGGTGGAGGTTAGATGTAGAAAGGGGATTTTATGGCTCGGGATAATTAGTTTAGGATCATGAGGAGTTCTTATGGGTCAAGGATGGCTGGTGTTTAAAGGCAGTGAGGGTTTCGTAGGGTTCATGGATGGGTGGAGGTTGGGTGTACTGAGGCGTTTTAAGGGGTATCTGTGGGTGGGGTTTAGGCAAAGAAAGGGGTTTTATGGTGCAGGAATGCGTGGGGTTAGGGGTAGAGAGTGCTTTTATGGTTTAGGAACAGTTGAGTGTTGGGGTAGAAAGAGCTTTAGGCTTCACGGATGAGTGTAATTTAGATGTGGTGAGCTGTTCTATGGGGCAGTAATTGATGGTGTTTAGGGATTGCAAGGGGAAAGCAAATTAAAAGCATTGAAAGTAATTGCTTCACCATGTAAAATATATTAATAAAATATAATGTCCACTGAAGTAAATCATTGGAATAAATATGACAAAACTGTTTCTGAAAGTAAGTCCTGCAATCATTACATTTACACTTAAAAACATAAGCATTCCAAGGCCAATTTCGACCAAAAAGACATTCAGTGAATTGATGTTTACGAAAAGGTAAGTGCCATTCATTCTGAAAATTACATTAACCAGTTTAAGTGAAATGTATCTCAGTGATTGTATTCCATGAAATTGCATTTCTATGAAATGACATACAACCCTCCGGAAAGCACTCACTGCATCAGGTACAGCAGCAGCTTTCTTCTCAGGCTTAAAGCATGGCTGGCTAGCTTCAGAAAGGCACAAAGAACACTGCATTACATGACTAGATAAACAAATGGCGCAAGGCCTTGGAAACCCAGGTTACTCTGATGGAGCGAGCCATGTGGATGAAACAAGCAAAAATTGTGTCGAGGTTCTTCTTTAAAGCTTTGTAGTTACACCTAGAGTGGGGATATACAACAGATCTACTAGGTTACCACTGTCTCAACTGTTCTTCGAAAGTTATGAACAAGTTATGAAATCTACCTGCCCTAGAGTTTTATTTTATTTTTTAAGATGGTTATTTCTGAAAGAGAACCGATGAGATCATCCATTGCTTACGGCCTGAAGTGATGACAACTCCCTTCTGGCTCAAAACCTATTGCATTACCAGCTCTTTCAGGAATTATACAAAGCTATTATCGTCATTCTGACAGTAACAAATGAACAAGCCTCAGTACTTTTCAGTTAAGTACACTAGATTTCACCAAAGCTGCAATCAAGCTTTACTTCTGCACCAGAAGACACTGCTGTAGCTTGTAATTTGCAAGGTGCATCTCCTACTGGTCCGGACACCTAACTGCTTGAGTGCGGGCGTCGGCCACTGGCCGACGCCCACACACCCTCCCTGGTGCGGGTCAGGACCAGTGGCCGACACCAGGAAGGGCATTAATAAATCCTCGGGTGCGTCGCGCCCGAAGATTTTTTTTTTTTTACTACCCCCGGGAGACACGGAAGCTACCGTGTCTCCCCCCGCCCCTTTGTGACGCCAGCGCGCCGCGAGGCGCGCTGACGTTGCAAAGGTGTTTTCCCCATGAAAGCAGGAAGCAGCCTTGCGGCCGCTTCCTCCTTTCATGGGGAAAACGGCCTTTTACACGTTCAGGAAGGCCTCGTAAGAAAGGGGAGAGTCTCCCCTTTCTTACGAGGCCTTCCTGAAAGTGTTTCCTGGCCCCCGGTCTGCGATCGGGGGCCAGGAAACACTTTCAGGTTTCCTGGCTCCCCTGAGGGGGCCAGGAAACATTTTGAAAAGGCCTCGTAAGAAAGGGGAGACTCTCCCCTTTCTTACGAGGCCTTCTGAAACTGTTTCTGGCCCCCGATCGCAGCTGTGAAAGTCTCCCCTTTCTTACGAGGCCTTACGAGGCCTTCTGAAACGGTGGGGCCAGGAAACCCCACTAGACACCAGGGATTTCACTTTTGGGGGGCGGCCCCCCCGGAAAACGGGCCGCCCCCCCCGGCATAATTTTTTTTATAAAAAAAAAAGGTAGGTGCCCCCTGAAATGACAGGGGGTCGCCCGTGGGCAGGGTGACCCCTGTGGGGGCAATTTTTTTTTTTTTTTAGATGTTGTAGGGTTTCCCTGGGGGCCATTTTGGCCCCTAAGGAAACCATACAGCAACTAAAAAAAATATATATGTATATATATATATATATATATATATATATATATATATATATATATATATATCTATGTAGATAGATATATCTAGGTACATGGATATATCTGTAGGGGATTCCTGTTTGTTTGCTTATGATCTCACTAATGTATTAAAAGTTAAGGTATTTTTGGCACAACGACGGAGTGCGGTTTTCTCTTGCTAAAACAGAAAGAGAATCTTGTTTTTTGAAAATATGGTTATCCTGCCTCAAACCAGCACCACCGGAGAATTAAGTGCGCCGTAACACGCAGATCAGGACATCTTTTCTTTTATATATATATATATATGTAGATCTGTATCAAAGAGATTTATAAAGCGCGCTACTCACCTGTGAGGGTCTCAAGGCGCTGCGGGGGGGGACAGGGGGAGGGAAAGGGGCTAGGAGGTTCACTGTTCAAAAAGCCAGGTTTTGAGGCCCTTCCTGAAAAGAACTAGGTTTTGGGTCTTGCGAATGTGGGTTGTGAGTGCGTTCCAGGTTTTGGGTGCAATGTAGGAGAAGGATCTGCCCCCGGTGGTGGTGTGTTTGATGCTGGGGACAGAGGCGAGAGAGAGGTCAGCTGAGCGGACGTTTCGTGTGGGGGTGTGGAAGGTGACTCTCGTTGAGGTAGGCAGGGCCTGTGTTGTGGAGTGATTTGTGTGCGAGGATGAGGATCTTGAAGGTGATCCTTTTGTCAATGGGGAGCCAGTGGAGGGATTTGAGGTGTGGAGAGATGTGTTCGTGTCGGCGGAGGTCGAGGATGAGTCGTGCTGCTGAGTTCTGGATGCGTGTAGTTTGCACTTGAGTTTTAGAGTGGTGCCGGCGTAGAGGGCGTTTCCGTAATCAAGCCTGCTGCTGATGAGTGCGTGAGAGACAGTTTTTCTGGTCTCTGTGGGGATCCATTTGAATGTTTTTCAGTATACGGAGTTTGTTGAAGCATGAGGAGGTAAGAGCGTTGATTTGTTGGGTCATAGAGAGGGAGGAGTCTAGGATGATGCTGAGGTTGCGTGCGTAGTTGGCGGGGGTGGGTGCAGGGCCTAGCGTGGTGGGCCACCATGGGGGGGTCCCAGGTGTTTTTGTGTGGGCCAAAGAGGATTATTTCGGTTTTGCTTGAGTTGAGTTTCAGGTGGTTGGCTGTCATATATACATCACTTTTGTCAATATGTGTGTGGTTTCCCTGGGGGGAAAAGGGTCCGACTTGTCTAGTGGCAGTTTTAGTGCCATAAAGAAGCGCAGAAGGTTTATATCCCTACTGCAAAGAGCACATCTGTATTTTATGTAAATAGCTGAGTACATTAGTAAAGTCTATGGAGAGATGAAGGGCACTTTTGCTGGGTGGTAATGAGGGAATCCGAGGAGGAGGGAGTGGGAGCACCAATAATGATTGTTGGACTGGGCGCAGGAGGTGCTAAAGACTGTGGCGAATGGTATGTGACAAGGTGTTTTTTGAGTGTCTTGAAAGTACGTGCTGATTGAGGGAAGAAGCGCAGGTAAGGTGGCCTCTACTGTTGCACGTATCTCACACACACCATCGATTTTGTGACTGTCTACGTAGGCAAGTGTTTTAGAGCAACAGTTTAGCCAATAGCAGAGATGGCATCTTGATGGATGACTGCTGCCTGCACTTGGGTTATAGAGGACCGCTCTGACATAGGATCAGAGACTGAGACATCAGATACTGAGACAGCATCTGAGGGATAGGACAATGGCGCAGACTCTGGGAGTGATTTTTCAGTCAGAGGAGTCCCATTCGAAAACTCCTCTTCCAGTACATTATGAGGGAGGTGATGAGGACAGTCCTGCTGTCCCTTCGCAAGCTGTTCGTGCAACTGGGTAATAGTGGGTTAGGCCAACCCAGAGAGCAGGTGAATGCGGCGGCAAGCAGAGAGAGAGTGCTCTCTTGGGAGCTCACCAATTTAGTTCAGCCCCAAATTCCACCACCCAAATCATATTGTGGAGACATCAAAATTGTCTATGGCAAAACAAACTGGTTTTGTAAGGCAGGCACCTGTGTTTTTGGTCCTGGATTCGGCGGCCATATAGAGAAACACACTAAACCCAAACATTTCTGGAAACTAGACATTCGGGGGAGTCCACAGAGGTGTGACTTGTGTGGATTCCCCAAAGTTTTCTTACCCAGAATACCCTGCAAAGCTGAAATGTTGAAAAAAAACTATTTTTCTCGCATTTCTGTCACACAAACTACAGGAATATGCTGGGATCCACAACATTCCTACCACCCAGTGACTCCTCACCTGTCCTGATAAAAACACTACCCCACTTGAGTGCCTACACCTAGTGCCTGTGTCAGGAATGGATCACCCCAGGGTCAACAGCTGCCTCACGTAAGGACCAACATTGACCGTTGTGTGATCTATTCCTGTCGCAGGCACCAGGCCTAACCACACAAGTGAGGTATCATATTTATCGGGAGACTTGGGGGAACGCTGGGTGGAAGGAAACTTGTGGCTCCTCTCAGATTCCAGAACTTTCTGTCACCGAAATGTGAGGAAAACGTGGTATTTTAGCCACATTTTGAGGTTTGCAAAGGATTCTGGGTAACAGAACCTGGTCCGAGCCCCACAAGTCACCTCATCTTGGATTCCCCTGGGTTTCTAGTTTTCAAAAATGTGCTGGTTTGCTAGGTTTCCCCAGGTGCCGGCTGAGCTAGAGGCCAAATTCCACAGGTAGGCACTGTTTTCTATGAAAAAATGTGATGTGTCCACGTTCTGTTTTGGGGCATTTCCTGTCGCGGGCGCTAGGCCTACCCACACAAGTGAGGTATCATTTTTATCGGGAGACTTAGGGGAACGCCGGGTGGAAGGAAATTTGTGGCTCCTCTCAGATTCCAGAACTTTCTGTCACCGAAATGTGAGGAACACTTGTTTTTTTAGCCACTTTTTGAGGTTTGCAAAGGATTCTGGGTAACAGAACCTGGTCCGAGCCCCGCAAGTCACCCCTCCTTAGATTCCCCTAGGTCTCTAGTTTTCTGAAATGCACAGGTTTGATAGGTTTCCCTAGGTGCCGGCTGAGCTAGAGGCCAAAATCTACAGGTAGGCACTTCTCCAAAAACACCTCTGTTTTCTTCCAAAAATTTGGATGTGTCCACGTTGTGCTTTGGGGCGTGTCCTGTCGCGGGCGCTAGGCCTACCCACACAAGTGAGGTATCATTTTTATCGGGAGACTTGGGGGAACGCCGGGTGGAAGGAAATTTGTGGCTCCTCTCAGATTCCAGAACTTTCTGTCACCGAAATGTGAGGAAAACTTGTTTTTTTAGCCACTTTGAGGTTTGCAAAGGATTCTGGGTAACAGAACCTGGTCAGAGCCCCGCAAGTCACCCCTCCTTGGATTCCCCTAGGTCTCTAGTTTTCAGAAATGCACAGGTTTGGTAGGTTTCCCTATGTGCCGGCTGAGCTAGAGGCCAAAATCTACAGGTAGGCACTTTGGAAAAAACAGCTGTGTTTTCTATAAAAAAAAATAGGATGTGTCCATGTTGTGTTTTGGGGCATTTCCTGTCGCGGGCACTAGGCCTACCCACACAAGTGAGGTATCATTTTTATCGGGAGACTTGGGGGAACACAGAATAGCAAAACAAGTGTTATTGCCCCTTATCTTTCTCTACATTTTTTCCTTCAAATATAAGAGAGTGTGTAAAAAAGACGTCTATTTGAGAAATGCCCTGCAATTCACATGCTAGTATGGGCACCTCGAAATTCAGCGATGTGCAAATAACCACTCCTCCTCAAATCTTATCTTGATCCCATTTTGGAAATGCAAAGGTTTTCTTGATACCTCTTTTTCACTCTTCATATTTCAGCAAATGAATTGCTGTATACCCAGTATAGAATGAAAACCAACTGCAGGGTGCAGCTCATTTATTGGCTCTGGGTACCTAGGGTTCTTGATGAACCTACAAGCCCTTTATATCCCCGCAACCAGAAGAGTCCAGCAGACAAAACGGTATATTGCTTTCAGAAATCTGACATCGCAGGAAAAAGTTACAGAGTAAAACAAAGAAAAATGGCTGTTGTTTTCAGCTCAATTTCAATATTTTTTTATTTCAGCTGTTATTTTCTGTAGGAAAACCTTGTAGGATCTACACAAATGACCCCTTGCTGAATTCAGAATTTTGTCTAGTTTTCATAAATGTTCAGCATTCCGGGATCCAGCATTGGTTTCACACCCATTCCTGTCACTAACTGGAAGGAGGCTGAAAGCACCAAATATAGTAGAAATGGGTATGTCCTAGTAAAATGCCAAATTTGTGTTGAAAAATTTGGTTTTCTGATTCAAGTCTGCCCGTTCCTGAAAGGTGGGAAGATAGTGATTTCAGCACCAGAAACCCTTTGTTGATGGCGTTTTCAGGGAAAAAACCACAAGCCTTCCTCGGCAGCCCTTTTTTCCCATTTTTTTGGAAAAAACTAAATTTTCACTGTATTTTGGCTATTTTCTTGGTCTCCTCCATGGGAAACCACCAACTCTGGGTACCATTAGAATCCCTAGGATGTTGGAAAAAAAAGGACGCAAATTTGGCGTGGTTAGCTTATGTGGACATAAAGTTATGAAGCCCTAAGCGCGAACTACCCCAAATAGCCAAAAAAGGGCTCAGCACTGGGGGGGAAAAGGCCCAGCAGCTAAGGGGTTAAGAGTAATGCAATGAAAACCAGTGGCAGTTTCACAAGATGAAAATACTGGGTAACTCAATAGTAAACAAGACCATTTACCAACAGCCAAAGTAGGCCATGAAGAATAACTTAGTTTTGTATTATCAACTGGTGAATATATCAAGAGCAACTAACGTCTGCCTAACGAGTTTCACAATTAAGTTGATGTACATTCCCAATTAAATTCCAAGAGATTAGAATGTGTAGGTACATCTGTTTAGACACAAATTTAAATATAAGCAGATCAACAACTTGGGCGGTCTCCATAACTTAGGAAGCAGGCTTCTCAGAAGAAACCCTAGAGGCTGCCACCAATAAATACTTGGCAGCTGGATTTATCAACTTACGTCCCACACTTGAAGTGGGCTGCAACGATCTGTGTATGGTGTTTGTAAAGAATTCTGAAAATATTTATGCAGGTAAGCATGTTGGTGCTAGGCGTTTTGGCGTGACACTTGCTTAGCATTTTCCTTGCTAAAATCTAATATTGCAGCAATTAAAAAATGGATGGCAAGAATAGTTACTGTAATTCCAAAACATTATCTGTATTTAATATATAAAGAGTCTACTTGCCTTTCTCAGGTAGGCACTATGGAAGAGATGTACACTTAAGAGGTAAGAGCTACAATCTCAGAAAAAAGTCCTCCAAAAAGGGAGAGGCAGAGGACTCTGGTCCAGTCCACTTTCATGAAAGCAGCTGCGCGATTTCAAACACCAATACAGTTTTTTGTTCCACTTGTTTGTTATTACTTTGAAAGACCACAAAGGTGTGGTGTCTTAACACACTAAGTGTCTACTGAAACAAACCAACTGCAGCAATCTGAGGCGTTTTACAGGCTAGATTGTAATCTACTGTTAAGAAGAATCAGGTTATGCGAAAGATCTTACCAAAAAATGCTTTAAAAAAATAAAAAATAAAAAAAATAAAAAATAAAGAGAAACTACTACTAAGCAAATCTTGAAATTATATACCGGAAACACTGGGTCAATAGTCCGTTCGTGTCGAAAAGATGATGACTATAAAAATAAAGACTCGATATTTCTCCATCTTTCATTCTGTATTATGCGAGGTAAACTTTATATGGTAGCCAGTAGGTCACCATTCCTGAGGCAAGTCCGAGGGTTAATTTGCCCCAGCTAAGATGCCTTTGGGAGGGACAGTTTAGTGTTCTTTTCATTAATGTCATTAGTTATACATAGATGATAAAAATATTTACTAATATGGGTTTTCAAAACAGGGCATTTAATGACAAATGTGCAACACATTGAACATGTAAAGTATAATTCTACACGCTATTCATAGCTCAACAGTATATTTCGGTATCTGTATGTTTGAAAGTGCAGATACCAACAAGTTCTATAATAAATACATACAAAATACAGTCTTCTTCAAGCAAGTTCTCAAATCAATTCATACAAATGCCCCTGCACCCCAGCATAGCTTTGTGATTGGACGCAAAGTGTGGCAAAAATCATAATTTGTTGTTAAGTTCCATGAAAATTCGGAGATATTAAGCTTTGAGAGTGAAACGTGGATTGTGGGTGTCTCGCTTAACTTTACGTGAGTGTGCAGCTTTTGTAATTAAGCCCTGTGAAGACACCATTGGGAGACTGAATCCTGAACAAAGTGCCCCTCAGCAAGGCATTTTCTAGGAGAACCAGTCTCTCGCTGGCGTCTTACTATATCATATTTCATATTTGCATAAAGCATAATGTAAAGAAATGGTGACAACGTGCAATTCTGGAATGCCACCAGTATAATTACATTTTTTAACCAGGGCTGTATATTAGCCTACACTGTGCATGTGAATCATCAGGAATGTAAGTCTTTTTACAGTATTATGAAAAGGCGTGGTTCCAACATTTCCTCATAGGCCACCCAATCAACGGAAATCAGCTATAAAATTCAGCACATCGCTCTCCTGCAGTGCAGGACCGGGAAATCACCCGCAGACAGGGGCATGACTAATACATTTTTTTTTTTTTAAAACAAGCATTTGCAATCCAATAGGTTTCGCGTTTGCTCGAGTTACAGTTACTAGCGTTGTAAAGTCCTTACCGGACTTTTCTTGCCACATAAATTCAACATGAAAAGTAAAACAGTTGACACAAGCAAGCCAATTCAATGTGCCACGGCTGCCATGAGCATGAGTGCGAAGGAGAGACACATAAGGAAAAAGAAGTTCACTTGCAGTCAAACATACCGGCAAACGTGTAATAGTCCTGTACCAGGGTCAATGGTCAAGGCGTTAACAAAACTGCCCCAAGGAGGGACAAACAAAGCATTTACCAATGAAAAGGGTTTTAGAAAGGCAAGCCCTTGAACGAGTGATAGTAATGGGCATGAGGTGGAAGTGGTGTAGGAAGTTGGCTCTGTATGTACTATTTCAAAGTAAGAAATAGTGTGCACAGAGACCAAGTGTTCCCCTTAGAGGTAAGATAGTGGCGAAATTAGATAATTCTAATGCTCTATTTTGTGATAGTGTGGTCGAGCAGTAGGCTTATCAAAGGGTAGTGTTAAGCATTTGTTGTACACACACAGGCAATAAATGAGGAACACACACTCAAAGACTAACTCCAGGCCAATAGGTTTTTATATAGAAAAATATATTTTCTTTGTAAATCTTGAACCTGTGGTTCTTAAAATAAACTAACAATACTTTAAATGAAAGGTACTTCACTTAGATACTAATGAAAACAATATCATGTACAGTCTTTGTAAAAATGGCAATAAGCTATTTTCAAAGTGGACACAGTGCAAAAATCAACAGTTCCTGGGGGAGATAAGTAAAGGTTAGATTAGGAGGTAAGTAAAACACTTACAAGTCTTAGTTCTGGGGCATAGGCAGCCCACCGTTGGGAGTTCAAGGCAACCCCAAAGTAACCACACCAGCAGCCCATGGCCGGTCAGGTGCAGAGGTCAAAGAGGTGCCCAAAACACATAGGCGCCTATGGAGAACAGGGGTGCTCCAGTTCCAGTCTGCCAGCAGGTAAGTACCTGCATCCTCGGGGGGCAGACCAGGGGGGCTTTTGTAGAGCACGGGGGGGTGTATGGGGGGGGGGGGGGGAACACAAGTAGGCACACAAAACACACCCTCAGCGGCACAGGGGCGGCCGGGTGGACCCGGGGGTCACTCTAGCGGTGCAGGCAGGCACAGGGGGGGCTTCTCGGGACAGCCACCACCTGGGCAAGGCAGAGGGGTGCCTGGGGATAACTCCTGCGCGGAGGTTCGGTTCCTTCAGGTCCTAGGGGCTGCGGGTGCAGTGTTGGTTCCAGGCATCGGGTCCCTTGTTACAGGCAGTCGCGGTCAGGGGGAGCCTCTGGATTCTCTCTGCAGGCGTCGCTGTGGGGGACCGGGGGTGGGGGTGGGGGGGGGGGGGGTCGCCTCTGGTTACTCAGGGGCTCGCAGTCACCGGGGAGTCCTCCCTGAGGTTTTGGTTTTCTGCAAGTCGAGCCGGGGACATCGGGTGCAGAGTGTAGAGTCGCACGCTTCCAGCGGGAAATGTGAAGTCTTTGGAAGTTGCTTCTTTGTTGCAAAGAAGTAGTTTGTTTTTAACAGGGCCGCTGTTCACTGGAGTTTCTTGGTACTGTAGTCCAGGGCAGTCCGCTGAGGCTTCAGAGGTCGCTGGTCCCTGTCGGATGTGTCGCTGGAGCAGGTTTTTGAAGTTGGAGACAGGCCGGTAGGGCTGGGGCCAAAGCAGTTGTCTTCCTCCTTGTCTGCAGGCTTGTAGGTCAGCAGTCCTTTCGTCAGGTTTCAGGAGTCTGATTTCCTGTGACCTGGGGAGCCCCTAAATACTGAATTTAGGGGTGAGTTTAGGTCTGGGAGGGCAGTAGTCCTTGAGGGTGGCTACACCCTCTTTGTGCCTCCTCCCTGTGGGGAGGGGGGCACATCCCGAATCCTATTGGGGGAATCCTCCAAACTCAAGATGGAGGGTTTTTAAAGGCAGGGGTCATCTCAGCTCAGGACACCGTAGGGGCTGTCCTGACTGGTGGGTGACTCCTCCTTGTTTTTCCCATTATCTCCTCCAGCCTTGCCACCAAAAGTGGGGGCAGTGGCCGGAGGGGAGGCATCTCCACTAGCTGGGATGCCCTGGGGCGCTGTAACAAAAGGGGTGAGCCTTTGAGGCTCACCGCCAGGTGTTACACTTCCTGCAGGTGGAGGTGAGAAGCACCTCCACCCAGTACAGGCTTTGTTCCTGGCCACAGAGTGACAAAGGCACTCTCCCCATGTGGCCAGCAACATGTCTGGTGTGTGGCAGGCTGGCAGAAACTGGTCAGCCTTCACTAGAAGTCGGGTAGGTATTCAGGGGGCATCTCTAAGATGCCCTCTGGGTGTATGTTACAATAAATTGCACACTGGCATCAGTGTGCATTTATTGTGCTTACAAGTTTGATACCAAATTTCCCAGTTTTCAGTGCAGCCATTATGGAACTGTGGAGTTCGTGTTTGACAAAC
This sequence comes from Pleurodeles waltl, assembly GCF_031143425.1. Taxonomy (NCBI): domain Eukaryota; kingdom Metazoa; phylum Chordata; class Amphibia; order Caudata; family Salamandridae; genus Pleurodeles; species Pleurodeles waltl. The sequence continues at coordinate 981,051,004 of NC_090437.1, read as the reverse complement.
TCCCAAACCATATACTCTTATGGCTACCCTGCACTTACAAGGTCTATGGTTTTGCTTAGACACTGTCGGGGCATAGTGCTCATGCACATATGCCCTCACCTGTGATATATAGTGCACCCTGCCTTAGGGCTGTAAGGCCTGCTAGAGGGGTGACTTACCTATGCCACAGGCAGTGTGAGGTTTGCATGGCACTCTGAGGGGAGTGCCATGTCGACTTACGTCATTTTCTCCCCACCAGCACACACAAGCTGTGAGGCAGTGTGCATGTGCTGAGTGAGGGGTCCCCAGGGTGGCATAAGACATGCTGCTGCCCTTAGAGACCTTCCCTAGCATCAGGGCCCTTGGTACCCGGGGTACCAGTTACATGGGACTTACCTGAGTGCCAGGGTTGTGCCAATTGTGGAGACAAAGGTACAATTTAGGGAAAGAATACTGGTGCTGGGGCCTGGTTAGCAGGGTCCCAGCACACTTTCAAATCATAACTTAGCATCAGCAAAGGCAAAGGCAAAAAGTTAGGGGGTAACCATGCGAATGAGGCATTTCCTTCCAAGTGGATAAAAGTCCACAGATAGATTATAACAGGCCAGAGAGCTTATGCATTCACCCACACCAATGTAGACTACTTATGTTATGGAAAACATTTCTGCTGCAACTCAGAACAAAGTTGGTAAACTCAACAAACAGGAAGCCTTCACAATATACATAGAAGACAGACCTTTTGCCACAACAAAAAGTTAAACATTTGATTATTTAAGAATTGTCAATCTTGACTTAATTAATCATGCAGTAAATACTTTATTTCCATGACTGAATCCATACATTCCAATAAACGCTTATACAGGTACTTGAATGGAAATGTATTTAATTAATGTGACAATTTTCTAACATGGTGTGCTACTAATCCTCCCCTGACCCCCTCAGGTCTGTGTTCAGTGGGCTGAGGTGGTTTCTAGCCTTCTCCAACATTGGTGGGGTCTTATATCCCTATTGTACTACGGTTTATATTATTCCCAGCCCACCCCTCTCCCTACCTGTGAGCTGTCTGTTGCCTCCTCTGCCCCCTCAGTCGATCCTCCGTCCAGAGTTGAGCTCTCATCAGGGCGACATCTTTTCCTCCTCCCCTGGGGCCTTCTAGAGCCGCCATTTTGGTTAGCGCTCCTGTCGACCCTCCTGCCCTTCAGTCCCCATAAAACATGCGCGATGCAGAGGTTTATTTAGAAAAAGGATGTAAGACTTTTACCTGTGCTGTTCAGTTTTTATATTGATTGTATTTTCCATTTTAAACTACCTAATTTTATAATCCTCCCCTGACCCCCACAGGTCCATGTTCAGTGGCCTCAGGTGGTTTCTAGCCTTCTCCAACATTGGTGGGGTCTAACATCCAGATTTTATTGCAGGTTATATTGATCCCAGCCCCCCTCCCTACCTGTGAGCTGTCTGTTGCCTCCTCTACCTCTTCAGTCGATCCGACGTCCACGGAGTCGAGCTCTCGTCAGCACGCCTAAGGCAAGCCTGTCTGCGCCAGTATGGGTCTAGGGGCCAGAATCTCTGGTCCAACTACAGGAGAGGTAGTAACTTATTCTACTGACCTCCTACGTACCCTTAGACCTATTTGTGAGGAAGCTTGCCAACACTACTTTGACTTTGTAAATCCAGTTTGGTCATGCAGAAATTGTCATTGGTCCCCCCACCTTGATCCTGGGATAGGGCCACTAGCTCAGGAGGAATTGATTAGCTTATTCCTCTTGACTGTCGGTCACTGGCAGCGCATAAACTCGACATCCATCTTCTCTTGAATGAACTCTCACTAACAGCCCCGTTCCTTACTGAGACATGGCTTCATCTCCTGATGTGGTTTTGGCACTCCATGGTTACTCCATAAATAGGCTAGATAGAAGCGCCTCTGGAGGTGGAGGAATTGCCATTATCTATAGGGACTCGGTAAAACTGACCTCCCAGCCTCTATTGCTTCCTGGTTGTGAGTGTATGTTTTTTACCTTCACCCTTAATCCCCAGTATACATTTTCGGGGGCTTTGATTTATCGGCCTCCGAGACCCTCCGATATTTTCATACAATCCCGCTCTGACCACATTTCAGATCTAAATTTGTAAAAAAAATATATATATTTGACTCTACTTGGTGATTTCAATATCCATGCAGAGGACATGGACAATCCAGCTGTCAGATCCCTTCTATGTGATCTGGCTGGTCTGGAACTGGCTCAATTAGTCAGTGGTCCTACACACATTAAAGGCCACACCATTGACCTGCTCTTTAGTAACACTGCCGGGTTTAACTTCCATGTCCCCTCTCCCTTTGGTCTGGTCAGATAATTTTTTGTTAACACTTAATCTTGCCACTTCTGTTATCTGCAGACCCCTCTCCTACTATAACGCACCCTTACTGCTGTTGGCGCAAACTTAAAGCAAGCGACTGGACCAACACCCTTGAAAAACTGAAACCAACCTTTACTGATCATATTGCTGGTTTCTCAGAGGCATTCAATGGGTGGATTACTAAAACCTTAGATATAGCACTCCCCTACTCAACTGAAGCAGGGACCCGACAAAATAAGGCTTCTTGGTTTTCCCCTCACCTCCACCTATTAAAAAGACTGTAAGGGCCTCAAAAGGAAATTGAGAAAATCCTATTACCCCTCTTTAAAGGGGTATCATAGGAATGCAATCAGACATTTCCATTTGGAAATTAAGTTAGCCCAGTCTACCTACTATGCCTCAAGAATTGAGCAGTCCTCCAATTCACCTTGAGGAGATCTTTCAAATACTTAGAGGATGAACTGCCTAACAGGCACAGTGATCTCTTGGACGCCTCTCAACAACATAGCAACAGTTTAGCACTCCACTTCCAACAAAAGATAGTAGATATTTATTCAGCGAAACCTATATCACTCCCTCAGTACTACAGGCCAGGCATCTTACAAGGCATTTCACTTTCATACTTCTCGCCCCTTACGGACTTAGTATCTAACTCATTAGCCGCACTGAAATCGGGCTCTCCTCGAGTAGGTAGAAGCAACAGTAGAGCGCCTACCGGGGGAGCCGCTGGATGTTCGCAAGGCGTGGGTACCTCGTGAAACGTGTTCCTCAATCAAATGTTCAAAAACATTAAACACAGGAAATGCTTATTTTAGTGGTCCAATCTAAAAAATTACCTTGCTTTGGAGTGTAAACATTCAGCAGGAAAATTATATTCAAAAAAGTGATCATGACAAAGCACTTTTCTTCCTCCAGGCTACGGCCCCTCCCTTTTAACAAATCTCACACAAGGAGTCCCTCCCAGAGCGGTGGAGGCAAGAGGAGGTGAGGCAAGAGGAAGAAGAGCGTCGTCTGGCAAAGGGTGCAGAAGGCGAGGTAAATACCACAGGGGCACCTCACCAAAACACTGTTCAATTAAAATGAGCAATATTTTTACTATTGAAGTGAGCACACCGCACCAGAGCAAGCACGAAATACCAACATTCTGATGTAGGGTCCATAAATTCACAGCCCCCACGCCCCCACAAAATTTGTGCTTGCTTAGATCAGTTCTCTCTCTATAATTTAGGTCCTCTTCAGTAGCCTGCAGCCAGGGCTGGGTGGCAGCAGCAATACCCACCTCGTAACCAGGAATTACATCACACTGGCCGTGGTATGTGCGCTGCACAAACACCAAATCTCAAGAGATAAACTGAGCACACAGCATGTTTTAGAAGGTACTTCAAAATAACTAGAATAGGAGGCAAACCCAGCACTGAAAATATACGAAGCTACACCAAATACACTGAAGAACCTTTGATAAATATGGTGAAGGAAGATCTGCTCCAAGGACTCAGTCAAAGAAACTGTAAAGACAGGAACTACCCACGAGGATAAATTGTGCACGCAGATACCATATTATGACCACGTTTTATTCTAAATACAACCCCCCACGTTATCTTACCTAATGTGAAAACCCCCCAAATCATTGAACGTCTCAACCACCAAACAGCAGCCCTAAGGCACTCTTATGGGTTTTCTGCAGTTTATCTCTTTGTTCAGTTGGTAAGTGCCAAGGAAGTTGTGGCTTATGTACAAGCCATAAAACCTAACTTACATTGGGAATGTGAGAAAGTCTGCCAGATGCAGCTTTCAAATTTTTTTTTTAAAGTACACGTACATAATAATTTACTTTTCACTGCCCTCGACGAGGATAAAATCACAAATCTGTGGATTGGACGCTTAGAGAAATAAGTCCAAAGAATTTCAAGTATGGAGTTAGTGTAACATACATGCACCCTTCACATGGTTTTGTTAGCACTCAACTGATTGACGCAATTACCAAAGTACCACGATCTTTTTATTTAAATCATCAGGCAGGTAAGCCTGTTGCTCGGAAAACGTCTGACAGATACTTGGTTTCCACAGAGCATAACAAATAGGCTCTCAAAAATCTCCTTTGAACAGGGAATGTTTTTAGCTAACATACACAAATTTAAGAAGTAAAGGGAAAGTGTAACCAAGAGGCGAACTCATCCAGTGTGCACAACCCGCCCTAGACCATGGTTGCATTAGGGACACGTGCAGTAAGTACATTATGGGTGATGTATCAGTAGCCAGAGGACTATTGCATGTTCAGTGCTCCTGTCTGGTCTTCGTACCAGGAAATAAACAGTAGTGCCCATGGTTTCCCTGGTCTTTTGGGACCCGTTCTATTGCATGCTTGTTTATGAGGCCCTTGACCTCTTGAGCCTCTCCTCCTTATTGCAAGGCCTTGCTCGGTCAGGATCTTAACAATTCGATACAATAGCCATGCTGGATGGCGTTTAGAGTCTGTCAGAGGTATTTGTTTTCCATTTGTTGAGAAAGCCTCAGACTCTGCCCCCTTTTGGATGTGACGAATTGTAAGAAGCCCGATAAGTCACTTGATCAGATGCCCTGCTCTTTACGGAGGGGCATCTCTTCCCCTAGCTCTTCCTCAAAAGGGCAGACTTGCTGAGCTGAAGTACTACCCCTGGAATACTTTGGGAGCTGGTTTGTGCAGAAAACAACAGGTATGACGGATGACTGGTTGTGATCCTCCTCTTACTGGAGAAGGTAATCGTTGCACCGGCTCTCCTCAGAAGGGCCTCCTGAATTGGAAAATTCTCCTGGCTTTTTCATTCTGGAGGTCTTTTTTCATCTGTTGCAGAAGGATGTCTACTGCTGGGCCAAACTGGTATTCATCCACTAAGGGTAATAATCCAGAGGTATACAGTAGAGGTATAATCCAGAGGCTCTTAGCCATGCATGTCTCCTTAAGGCAGTGTACTCATATAGTTGTCTGCTTTATTTATGTGCTGCATCCAGTGCAAACCTGATGCATGTGCTGGAAATTGCTTTGCCTTCCTGGATGAGCCTCTTTGTCCTGCATTGGTATTGCTCTGGAAGGAGTTGCATTAGCTCCTCCACCTCCTCCCACTGCTAGTAACCATATTTGTTAAGGAGGGAATTAGATGTGGCAATGCGCCATTAGATGGCTGATGATTAACCTTTTTCGCTCTACCATCCTGCTCTCTTCCTGGTGGGGCCCCCGGTAGTGGGAGCATTAGTCCTTTTGGGTACGGTGGCCACAATGGACTAAATCCCTACATTGCCTCATGTAAGGCAAGTCTAGGAAGGAGTGCTTTATTTTCTTTTCTCCACCCCCAGTGACACAGCTCTGGTTGAAGCCGATTCCCTAAAGGCCCATAATCTTTGATCAAGGATGCTCTGTAGCATTGGGAGGAACTGCTTTTCTTCTGTGCTGGTAGGAAAATTTCTAGGAGAAAACAAGTGGCTTTTCTTTCTCTAGTTGTACTCAATACATGTCCACTGTTTTTTTTTTTTTTTTAACCAGGGTGTTGCACACTGTCTAGTTGGGAGGACCTTGAGTGTAAAGTGTCCATCCCTTCTTCAGGAGCCTGTTTCTATGTACGGCTGGCCCTTTTTCTCTTTTGCAGAAAACACTAACCAAACCGACCATGGGGGTGGAGAGGTTCCCTTGTAACAGAAGAGCTCCTCTTCTTTCTCCTCTTTGATTGGAAACAGGTGGATATAGATCCTCTGATAACACCTGAGCCCATAGTCTTTCTGGCTGGAGCTCTAGAAGGACATTTCACATCACTCAAGGGGAATACTAAACTCCCTCTTCACAAAGGCCTCCACTCAGGCTTCGAGCCTTTGTTTCTTTTTCTAGACATCACAAAGCTCTGTTCAATGTCATGCACTTATTCTTCGGCACAAGGCCTCCTCCTCGCAGGGATCTTTGTCCCTGTCGCAGTGTAACTCTTTTCAGAGTTAAGGCTGGTTCTGAGGGTTTTCCACCAATGTTTTATTATTTGACTGACTAGTGGGGTTCCTATTTGTTTGTATCCTTGACCACTGCCGTCGTTGGTGTCATGGAAGCCTCGGAGAGTCTCAAGTCTGAATGAGTAAGCATTGCTCTTGTGTTACCTGGCACCCCATCACTGAACTGCCAACAATGTTATTTGTGACTGTGCTATTGCAAAATAAGCCCACCTCTACTTCAGAGTCATGGGTGGAAACTCTGCACGTACCAGCCCTCCAGGTTGTGGGTCTTCAGCAGACAAAGTTTACAAAAACTTGTAGTGACATTTTGGGCAGAATATAAAAGGGATATATGCTCCATCCCAGATGTACATTTTCCGACCCTTATTGCTCATGCCCTTTCAACGCGCATTCGTTTATAAAAATAAAAAAATACTCAGTTGACAACTTCTTCCCTTGACATTAGCATTCTTACTTTTGTACTGCTTTATAATTCTGTGTTTGGGTGATAATTTGTTCACAAAATATTGAATTTCCCCAACAGTTTTTTACATTTTCACTTTCAGACTAAAGAGTGGAATAAAGCATCGGAAGATTGCGACAGGTAACCAGATTTCCCGGGCAGACATCTGATGTCGGAGGGATGGACAGTACACCAAATGGTAGACATCTCCCAGGTACCAAAAAAAAATAAAAAAAGACAATTCTTGATCCAACCACTAAATGACAGAATAATGCATGTCAATCCGAGGAGGGTGGGTGTTAGAATCACAAAGCAAAATGTTCTGCCCAGTGCATTTAAATCTTTATCATGGACAAGCGTTCTGTATAGGATTGTGAAAAGTTAGCGCAAAAACATTTTAAAAACCCTAAGGTCTACTGGTCTCAAATCTCGTAAGCAGCAAACACTCTGCTTGCTTGTTATTTTATCCCACAGGGCTTTCCCAAACGAACAAGCTATTTAATGCCCACGTGTTTGTCAAAGTTAAAGGGAGCTATCAATATATATATGCAGTTGTAATGTTTTATGCTCACTAAACCACCCTGATATACTACGGATTGGCATGAACCCAGTTACTGAAATGTGCCTTTCAGGTTTTTATGTCTTAAATTTTACAGTGCTGATTCCTCCTAGTAGGACCCTAGAGATTTACAAATGAACTTCCAGAGCATAAACAAAACATACAGTAAGGTATAAAACAGTTGTTTGTATGCACAAAGAAAAAATACAAAATGGATCAAGAATGTAGAAATTAGACATATGGAAAAAAACTCAGCATATCGTAATAGCAGACAAAAGGAATAAGACGGCATATTAATGTGCAGGATAAAGATCACCGAATATAGTACCTGGAGGCTGACATCCATTTCCATACATTTCCCCTGTAGATAGTACTTAGAGGGTACACGTGATGTGGTTATTGTAGGGATAGGGGGCAGGAGTGAATATCATTTATCCAGACAATTTTTCATGAGTTTTTTTTTTTTTTTAGCCAAATTGTGTTTGTTAGCTTGTTCCATTTCTTAAGAGCACAGCCAGAGAAAGACCAGTAGACAGGGCCCTGAAGTGAGGCCTTCCCAGTCAGAGCATGGATTTGGATTTTCAACCTCCATTTATGGTTACGTTATGTGAAAGGTACTATAGGGGCACTCCTTAATTTGTTATAAATATTTTCTTAGCAGCTCGCCAAATACCCTGCTTGACATGCCACAGCTGCCTAAAATTTTTATACCAACTCGCACATTTTTCTTGCACTGTCCTACACTTCCTGTCTCTTTATCCTAAAGTTGCAGGTTGTTTGTCACCCCTGCATTTTCTTCCTCCCTTTCTCTCTTTTGCCCTGGGTTAAAGCTCACTGATGAAAAAAAAGTCCCAGTACCCAAAAACGAGTGCCCGTGCGGCAACCACCTAGCTAACAAATAGTCTTTGGGATGGGGTGAGGTTTTAGTTCCATTTGGTATTCAGTATCAGTGTAGCTGATGGATGTAGAATCAAGTCTAGCAGATTGGAAGGGAACTTTTATTTTATAGACAGGAACCGTTAAGTGCTTGCACAACTTCCATTAAATCTTTTTGCAACAGGAAACATTTGACTGATCTGAGCATGTGAAGTAAGCAGATCTGATTGTGGCTTTACACTCAGCTAGAAACACAAACTCCTAAAGGCACCAGGAAACAGGCCCTAGCCACTCACATCCAAGCCAGCCCTGAACACAGCAATGAACTCTTCATCATCAAGGAGTTCACTAACCCAACAGTAGGAGAGAAGACCATAGCCCTCCCACCCAGGAAGGAACTGTGCAACGCCTTTGCCACCTACTTGCAGAACAAAATCTCTACCATCTATAAAACCTTCGCATCCCAGCCCACTGCAGCAGACACCATCAACTTCCTCAACTGCTCCCATTCCCCTTCCAAGACAAACTCTACAAATTGAATCAGTTCACCACCCAGAACACCGGAGACATCATGAAGATCACCCACTCAGGATCACCCATGGACCCCTGCCCGCATTACATATTCAATCTCAGCAGCAGCTCAAGACCTGGCTCTTCTACTGAGGTCCGTCTCAGACCTATGCAGTAGACACAGCACCTAGATACCCTCAAGGGTGATAAGTGTGCCATACAAATTAATGATTGATTTATTTGATTGACTGATATGGGTGTTTATGTTCAGTTTGATGTCAAGGAAGATCACAAGAGATGTGGCCATCTGTCGTGCCTTTGTGAGTGAGTCACAAATTTCACATCAACTGGACATTAGTATTTATGGAGTTGGAAGCAACAAGGAACTACAGTTTAAGCATTGGTTTCCTACAGTCTTGGATGGAACCAATGCATACTTCGAGATGAGCAGCAGATTCACTATCAGCAGCATACTTGCAGTATGTGCCGGCCTAGAACAGAATATGAATGTGCTCTGGAAGAATCTCCACACAATCTAAGATAGTAACATTTTTAAGGTGGCCTTCTTGGCCTACCAATGCATCACAGGATCCATGCCGAGAACCCACTTCAATTAGGTGCAAGGTAACGATTGTAAAAAGGACTCAAATCATTTAAACTAGGCCCTGCTCACTATCCTCCCTTTAAATTTGCTACCAATTTTTTTTGTTAAGTTTGCAATACAAGATGCAAATTTAAGGAGTACAGAGTTCATACAGGAATGAGTTGTCAATTCACTCCAGGATGCATGAGATGCTCATATACTCTAGAACACCAACTAAACACTTGGCTATATTCAAACATCTCAAGGTGGTTCCTCTTTGTGCAGATTCCCCAAGTAGGCCATCTTGTGCCAAGCTGCACAAACCTGATATTTCAGGAGATATTTAGGGCAGAGGGGCTATCTTACCTTAGATCCCACCAAACAACTTCGGATAGCCTTTACCCCCACCAAGCAAGCTCCGACACAGAGTTGGACCATGTACTTCCTGTACCAGTGAATCAGTTAGTAAAGATTATAAAAATAAAAATCCTATGAACGATCCCAATATAGATCTTTAATAACTTTGATGCGGTTTGATGAAGAAACATTTAGGAATTTTGTGGTAGGGTTCTTCGTCTGTGTAAAAGGTACAAGCTGCCATGCTACATATTATATAATATGTTGGCAATTACACTGTTTGGTCAGCGAGTGCATAACCTGTACTTAATTTGATATTTGTATAACCTCCAACTGCATCACACAGCATTAGTGCGTTTTTCAACTTTAAACCATACAAGGAATATGTGAACTAAACATACAACAGTAATGTCAGTGCCGAGGTTGGGGGTGGGGCAGAGATACACGTTATGGTGAAGGAGAAAGTGTGGTGGTGAAAGGTTAGTTAATAAGAGCAAGAAAACAAGCGAGGCCTGGTGGATTCAGCAGTGGGTACAAATGTGCAGTTCTAGATCTTAATCTAGGTGTATTTTCAATAAGAAAGATCAATCTGCAGATCAAAATAGATTGGTTAGGACTAGATAGGGTGAAGGAATCTTCTCAGTATGTGGAGGGATTCTGAATTATCCTACAATGAGTTAAACCAACAACTTTCACATGACACAGCTTTATGCACAAAAACAATCATGCCGCTTTCTTATATAAAATATGATTGTGTAATCTCAGTTTTACACTTTACTTTGCAAACAGGTGTCAAAATGTAATAACTATTAGAAAACGGTGCTGCACCACATACAAGTTGACATAGGGTAGGTCAATCAACCTCCAATTACACACACATCCATAACCCAGTCTACATCTTGAAACCGTGTACACTTCCTGCGCATTTTGTAAACGTGATCTCACAAAATTAGTTTAAAAAACAAGCATTCATACATTTTGCTTTTCTAGGAGTCTAGTGGTCATTTACTACAGGAAATGAAATGTAAATCGGTTAGGTCTATTTCCTTGAACTCTGAGATCTTCGTGTTTATTCATTACAAATTAAGTATTTCTGTGAATCCGAGTGGGGTTGAGCAGCTGGATATCCGTATACTAACGTGTGATATTATGGGAGCAAGTTAACGGATCAAAATTAGGGTGCTTTCCTTGTGGCGACCTGCGACTGTGTAGGAAGCGGGAATGCTGTCCGCGTCCGATGACCTACATACAAAACAAAAATATGGTAATTTGTTTTTACGTTACCTGGAGGACGGCGCTTGTATCTTCTGAAGTTAGTGAATTTAAAGTCGGCCACTTCGTCCTCGTCTATGGTTTGCCCCAGAGACAGCAGGCTCACCCTCCTCATTTTCAATAGCTTGGGTGAACTTTCACGCACTGTGCTTCCCACATCCAACACTACGTCCCCGGACATAACGGATGGAACCACTTTCTTAAAAAAATCCATTCTGCTTTTCTCGAACTACATTCCAAGGGTGGTCTGAAATCGGCAGCCTGAGGCGACCACGAACACACGCCCAAGTGGCTGTGCAAACTTCCACCAAGCGCGATGGAGGTGGCCCGTGCGCGCGGCTTTACATAGTGACGTCACGCAGAGCTCGGGAGGTGCCAGACAGCACGCGGGTCAGGAGCCAGATGCTGGGAGGGAGCTTCAAGCAACACTAGCTGTGCAAACTGATAACAAAACCTAACGACAGCAGCTGAAGAAATAAATGCAATATGTACTGAAGGTAAGCACGCCTATAAAATAATCTAGTACAAAGTGCCATACCGTGGCCGGCCCAATCAAGAGACAGCCTGCAAAGCTTTAAGAGCTTATGGGTGTATATGTTCTCTAATAAAACACGCGTTCAGTTTAGCTGTGCTGATAAAGTCCAACTCGTACGCAGTATGAGGGTGGAGAATGGGCCTGCATTCAAAGATAATGCTTATCACACGTACTGCTCTTTGCACTTAATATGCAGCCATACTAGGTCGTCTTCATTATTTCTTATGGTGAATGGATTGAAGCATTAGCATCACCCTCAAAACTTAACTTGGATTTTAACCAACTTGCATAATTAGATCAATGTAACAAGAACGTTGCTGAGTAATTACTGTGCATATTTCCAAAAATACCATACAAACATTGCACAGATGGATTTAGCATTAAGGAATATCTACTAAAAGCAATGCACTATTTGCACACTGATGATATACTTTAAAGTGTATACCTGTAGGAGAACACACTTTGGTTGGAACTGGGACATTATTGGCCAAATGACACATTGCAAAGCATTGGGCGATGCAGCATGGTGGCAAATTGCAATGGACTGGTGTGCTAAGTAGGAGGGGCTGATCTACAACAGGAGGCAGCCCCCAGAAACATTAGAAAATGCAGAGGCAATGGTATTGCTTGGTGTAATAATGATGCTGTAAACTTATTATGTGCTTGTATGAAACATATGCTTGAGCAATCAATGAAATGTGTGTGTGTATATATATATATATAATATGTTTATATGTGTGTAAAATGTTTTCCCCAATTCAGTTTCCAAAAACAATACTATTCAGATAGTACGAATCCACAAATGACCATCAAGGGTTTCAGGTGATAAAAATAAAGTGTCCGAGACTGACGTTAGCAGATAATTAATTTTTTAGAGGAATCATTTAGAGATGGGATGCTGGGTGGCCAATAAAGAGAAAGAAACTCAGAAATGTAAACCAATATAATAGCGTGGGTTAGAAAGCCTTAAACTGAATAACAGTAAAAACAAAGAAATGTATAGAACAGTAAAAGTTATGTTTATGATCTGTCCAGAACGCCTAGTTTCTTGCCTATACAACTAGGGGGAATGGCGTCTTGTGTAAAGATGCAGAACTGCTTCTAAAGGGAGTTAACCAAAACTGTGTACAGTGATGAGGGAAAATTATGAAATGGCACAAAAAAGGGTTGAAAAAAAAAGTAATTTTTCGGTGCCTTAAGTACTGCTTAAAGGATGCCACTTGAGGAGGGGGGGGGGGACTAGGAATAGTGATTACCTCCCGTCCCTCCCTGGCCTTCCTTTTAACCAATGAGGTCTCCCGCCTCCCCCCTAGACCCTCCCTTCCCCTTTCAAACCCCCCCCCCCACCACCCTTATCCCCTCCTGTTCTTTTGTCTAGTCCACACTAGACGGTTTTCTCTCCCTTTCATACCTGCACGGCGGGGCCTGGAGGTCGTCGGTGGAGGCACTCCTCGGGACGCGGAGCTCCGCGAGGAGTGCGCCGGCTGGGTCGCGTCTTTGACGAGCAGCATGGCTGCTCGGGAGGCGTGTACTGGGGGCCGGCTGACGGAGTCTACCGGCCCTCTGTGGCTGGGGCGTCAGTTTCCGGGTTTCCGCGCCGCGGAGCCGCGGGGAACTGAGGGACTTCGATTTTGAGCTGCTCTTCAGGTAGGACGGGCGTTCTGCCCGTGGTTTTTATGAATTTGGCCACAGTAGTTGACCTTTTTAGGGATTGGTGGAGCCCTGTTGGGGGGAGGACCAGGTGCCTATATACAGAGTAGTTTTTTGGGGTGAGAGTCAGTGTTATTTGGTGGTTTATCATGCCTAAAGTTCCAGCAAAAAGACGTAGGATTGTATCTTCCTCCTCCTCGGAGGAGGGAGGTGAGGCTAGCATTGCTACTCCTGAGACCTCACAGTTACCAGGCAGGGGTACTCCCCTCATGTCCAGAGAGGAGGTGCAGGATATGATTGAGGTGGCTGTTACCAGGGCACTGCAAGCAGGCGTGGCCAGGACTGGTCAGCCTAAGCCTGCGCACTCATCGGTAGCGGCAAGGAAGTCCTCATCGGAGAGTGAGGATGAGGCCCCATCGACGTCATCTGGGGGGAAATATGTTTCCAGAGAAGAAATGTGGGAAGTGATGGCACATGTTCGGGACAATTTGGGTTTCCCGGTGTTTCAACCTACAAACTCGGATTCTCATTTATTTCCTCAATATCAGACACCTTCGAAGTTTGCCATGCCTTTTCAGGGACCTGTGAAGGATATGGTGTTTCGTGAGTGGAAGGATGTGGATAAGGCTCAGGTTCCAAGATTCCTTCAGAAACTTTACTTGCTTGAGGGTGAGGAGGTTTTACCTCCTTCAGTACGCCTGGATTCTATTTTGGCTACGCTGATTGGCAAAACGGCAGTCAATCCGGAGGATTGTGTGCCTACGGATGCCACAGACCGTAAAGTGGATTCAGGTCTTAAGAGAGCTTTTGCTGCGGAGAATCTGGCGCGGAGGGCAGGGATTTATTCTGCTTATGCGTCACAGTCATTGGTACAAGACTTTGATAGACTGGCAGTGGCTGTACAGGAAGGGGCGGAATGTTCAGAGCTCCTGGCTGGTCTGGAGCAGCAGGCCAGATTGTTGGCTGATGTGTCTTCTGATGTGGTCCGTACTTCGGCTCTGGCATCTGGGTCTTTGATTGGGGCTCGTAGGTCCCTCTGGTTGCGTTCCTGGAAGGCTGATCCAGGGGAAAAGGCAGCCTTGTTGAGACTGCCGTTTGAAGGTCGTAACTTGTTTGGAGATCTATTGCCATCCATGCTTTCCAAGGCATTTAAGGAGCGGAAGCATGCCTTACCTTATAAAGGGGGTTCTTCTTCGGGTAAAGGGTGGAAGAAGCATTCCAGAGCTTCTCCTACTAGGGATGCTAAATCCTTTTCATTTAGGAAACAGCGTTTTCAGCCGCGTTTTTCGCCTAAGAAGTCTGCTCCTGCGACCCGGGGTGGTTTCAAGAAGGGGTCCTGACAATCACTGTGGGCCTGGCAGAGGGCCGGTTGGGGGAAGACTGAGTCACTTTCTTTCAGCTTGGGAGGCCAATGTAAACGATCATTGGGTTCTAGACATTGTGACCAATGGTTATGTCATAGATTTTGTGAGGGTTCCTCCAGATTCAGGGGTACGTCCCACTCCTTTGCCTTCAGAGGGGTCACGGAGAAGAGCATTATTGGACGGAGTGCGGGACTTACTGGTCAAGGGAGCCATTTCCCCCGTTCCGCTAGACGAAAGGGGCCTGGGCACTTATTCGGTCTTGTTTCTTGTGCAGAAAGTTTCAGGGGGATTTCGACCGGTGCTCAATCTAAAGGAGGTGAATACCTGGATCAGGACAGTGCATTTCCGCATGCTGTCCATTCAGACTATTTTTCCATTGGTCAGGCAAGGGGACTTTCTGGTGTCACTGGATCTACAGGATGCTTACCTACACGTTCCGGTGGCAAGATCCTCTAAAAAATTCCTGAGGTTTGCTGTGGGTCAGGACCATTATCAGTTTTGCGTTCTACCTTTCGGTCTAAAATCGTCTCCTCGAATTTTCACAAAGGTGCTGGCTCCTCTGGTGGCTTTGCTTCATTCAGAAGGGGTGTTTCTGCATCCTTATCTAGACGACATTTTGATTCATGCTCAATCACGAGACCTGTTGCTGAGGCAGGAGGACCAAGTTCTGGGGGTCCTGCAAAACCACGGGTTTTTAATCAATTGGGAGAAGTCAGACTTAGTGCCGTCCCGGGATCTAGTTTTTCTGGGGGCTCGGTTTCAGACACTTCCAGGGTTGGTGACTGTGTCAGAAAAAAGGTTGGGTGTACTCCAGGCTTTGGTAACAAAGGTATTGTTGATGTCTGCTCCCCGAGCTCTTCTATGGTTGCGGCTGCAGGGTCATTTGGCATCGGTGATATTTATGGTTCCTTGGGCACGTTTCCATCTCCTGTGCTTGATGACATGGTTCTTGAGAAGGTGGGCACCAGGGTCCGGTTCTCTGGAGGACAGGGTTCCAGGGTCCGGATTGATTCACAGAGAGTTGCAATGGTGGTTGGATGCAGACCACCTGAGGGTAGGGGTGTCTTTATCACCTCTGAGACCCGTGGTGGTGACGACGGATGCCAGCCTCTCCGGTTGGGGGGCATGGATGGGGTCGGCTCAGATTCAGGGGTTTTGGTCCCCTCGGGAGGCGAGTCGGTCGTCGAATTGGCGCGAATTGAGGGCGGTATTCCTGGCTCTGGTCCATTTCCAGGATTCCCTGAGGGGATCAGCGGTTCTGGTTCGCACAGACAACTTAGTGGCCAAGGCTTATGTCAATCGGCAAGGGGGGACCAGGTCGAGGGCTCTGTTCAATTTAGTCAGAGAGATTTTTGTGTGGGCTCAGGAGTGGGTTCCTTCTCTCAGGGCTACGTACATTCGGGGGGTGGTAAATGTTCGGGCGGATCTGCTGAGCAGAGCGATTCCTTCCTCTCAACTTTTCTCTCTCCGGAAGTCTCTGTTTCAGCATCTGGTTCGGCTTTGGGGTCTTCCAGTGCTGGATGTGTTTGCGTCCGCAGGGAATGCGAAAGTGGGTCGCTTCTGCTCCCGGTTTCGGTGTCCCCAAGCATGGGAGGTGGACGGGATGTCGTGTCCTTGGCCGCAGGGCCTTTTGTATGCGTTCCCTCCTTTTCAACTACTCAGGGCATTTCTGTTACGAGTGAGGGATCTGGGGTCCAGGGTTATCCTCATTGCGCCACTTTGGCCGAGGGCGAATTGGTTCCCGTTGTTGAGGCTGATGGGAGGATGTGGCCTCTGCCCCTTTGTCCGTCTCCCCTGGAGTTTCCCTGCCTCCCATTGGGGTCATTGAGGAGGTTGCACTTGACGGCCTGGAAGTTGAACGACGGGGATTGACAGGTCTGGGGGTGCCTGTGGCTTTGAGTTCTACCTTACTGGCTTCAAGGAGACGTTCCACTTTGCTTTCTTATGGTCGACAGTGGAAGGTGTTTTCGTCATGGTGCTTTAGTCGGGAGTTGGATCCTACCTGCGCTTCTATCTTTGAGGTGATGCAGTTCTTGCAGGACGGTGCTCATTTAGGGTTGTCAGTGGCTTCTCTTCGGGTACAGTGGGCAGCTATTCAGGCTTTCAGGGGACCATGGCGTAATCTTCAGGATGAAGGGCGCTTGATGCCTAGATTTTTTCAAGGGCTTTTTAATTTATTTCCTCGCCCGGTACGTTCTTTTCCTTCATGGGATCTCTCCTTGGTTTTGGATGTGTTGACGGAGCCACCTTTTGAACCATTGGGGGACTGTGATTTGCCCAATCTTTCTTTGAAGACGTTCTTTTTGGTAGCCATTACTTCGGCTCGTCGGTTGGGGGAATTGGGTGCATTGGCTTGTTCCTTTCCTTTTTGTAAGATTTTTCACGATAGGGTGGTTCTGGTTCCGGTGCCTTCTTTTATTCCAAAAGTCAATTCTTCTTTCCATTCACGGCAGGAGGTCATCCTTCCTTCTTTTTGTCCGAATCCCTCCTCAAGGGAGGAGGTCCGTTTGCATTCGTTGGATGTACGCAGGGTTTTGTTAGAGTATCTGCGGGTGGTGGCTCCTTTTCGTAAGGGGGATTCACTGTTCGTTAATTTTGGTCCGGCTCGCAAAGGTGAAAAACCTTCCACGGCTTCCTTGAGTCGGTGGGTGAGATCTTTAATTCTATTGGCCTATTCCTTGAAAGAGGTGGTTCCTCCTCAAGGGATTCAGGGGAGATCTACCAGAGGCATGGCGGCTACGGTGGCGGAGCTTCAGGGGACGTCTGTGGTGGAAATTTGCAGGGCCGCCACTTGGGTTTCTCCTTCGACGTTTGTGCGTCATTACAGGCTGTCGGACTTGGGTAGTTTGGAGTCGGTGTTAAGTCGCCGGGTCTTATCCTCTATGAGGTGATTTGTGGGATGATCTTGGTGCAGGATGTTAAAAATAAAGGTCTTGCAACTCGATGTCCGTCTCCTGTGTGTTTCTTGGTATGTCTCATTGGTTAAAAGGAAGGCGAGGGAGGGACGGGAGGTAATGCTTCCATTTTCTTACGATAATGGCATTACTCCTAGTCCTACTCCCTCGCCTTCCTTTTCCGTTCCCTCCCACCCTCCCGGTACGGACTGTCCGAGTTGCAGCTTGGGCTTGGTTTTTGTACAGGAGGGGATAAGGGTGGGGGGGGGAGGTTTGAAAGGGGAAGGGAGGGTCTAGGGGGGAGGCGGGAGACCTCATTGGTTAAAAGGAAGGCGAGGGAGTAGGACTAGGAGTAATGCCATTATCGTAAGAAAATGGAAGCAAGTACACCCACACCCTGAGGCGGCACACGCTAATTGTCACACCATTTTCTATCCAGTTATCGCTTTAACTAGGCTGATAACTCGTGGATGGTGGGAACCATTTTGGCTGTCTCTTACTCACATTACCCTTGAGGCATATTTCCAAAGCAAAGGAAGGGTGAAGCCCTATCAGACTGCCAAGTACCTACCAAAACATGGTTTACACTAATCTCAGAAGCTGCTTCTGCCAGAAGCAGAGTGGATACAATTTAAACCACTTAAGACAACATCTTCAAGCATGGATGCCTTTAGCTGAACCTTGACTCCTGTAGTGCATCATTATTTCTTATACTGCACTATTAGAAATGGTACTAACAGATAACTGAACACCAAATAAAAGAGTCCAAATCTTTTTGACTCTATCAAAGGTGATTTGATTTCCGAGTTCATATAAAAAACAGAGATGATCCGCAATACTTCAAGCTTCCATTCGGACCCCATCAACACACGTATTCAGAGTTTCAGCCCTTCTCAGAGTGGGTTTATGGATTCCATGTTGCGTTATAAAAGCATTGTCCATAGTCCACAGAAGTAATAAGGGGTAATGTTGAATCATTATTATTGTTCATGACACTATGTATAAAAACTACTGAAATTGATAGTGAAATCATTTTTAAAAATGGCATAAATGATACCCTATTGCTCCAACAAAAATAAGTGTGTTAAATATAACTTCCACAAAACGTAAATAAAGTTCTTAGAAACAAACTCAAAATTATATTTTATCCATCTATACAATTATTAAAAACTTGCACAATACAAAATTCTACAAACCACAGTATAATCAGATAACTGAACAATGCAATACAATTTGTTTGCAAAAACTATTTCACCTAAGAACAACATAAAAGTAAAGGTAAATCATTCACTATATAAAAAAAAGGCACAAGCTCCATCTAGTGTCTCCATGCAGGTCACAGAGCCAATACCAATGCCATCCAAGTTCAGTTCAATTTGTTCTTCCTAGAAGAACGATTTCAACCCAGAGTCAGAATTAATACCAAGAGGAAATTGTACATTTAAACTCCAGCTGATATATCTGTATCTTACAGACTCCTTTTGTGGGTCTTTCGCACATCTATTGATCACAAAAACAAGAAGTATTTAACTCCACCAGCAGTTTCTCAGAAGTGGGATACTACAGATATTTTTTGTATCGCTGGCAATTTTTAAGTACTCTAATCTCCAATTCAAGAGTCCTGCTTCCAACACAGATAACCTCCAATTCAAGAGTCCTGCTTCCAACATATACAGGGCACAGCTAGAAGTTATAGGCCCAATGGAAGATCAACATGACGCACTGTATGAAGGCAGAGAGGTTGGTTTGAGAAGCAAGGGACTGTCTGGGGAAATTTTAAATGGTGTAGGTTTAATGGAGTAAAAACTACGAGCTAGAATGGGAAACCTGGAGATTTCCTCCCCCCCCCCCCCCTCAACATTCTTCCCCCCCCCCCCAGGCCCTGTCATGTAAGGGAGAAACTGAGGGAGGCCCACGACACCGACGCTGCAACTCCTGAGACAAGACATGGAGGCAAACATGTCAACACACCATCTAGAAAGAACACATAGGTATTTGTGGGATCAAAACATTACTTCATCTGGCTGGTTTCAATAGAAGGCAGGAGGAGGGTAAATGAATAAAATAGACACGTTATGCAAGTCAAATGTACAAATAACATTGGTATGCTTGTTTTGAGTTGCTGACCGTCAGAAACAATTAATATATATTTTTTTAATATTTTTTTAAATATTAAATAAAAAAAATGCAAATGAGATGCCAGTGTTTTGGGGGCAAAATCCCTCGCTCTCCTAAAAGACTCTAAAGTCATACCTTTAAGTATTGCTTGCGCCTTTTTCAACTTTCTATCATGATCTGAGTAATTTAAAATTTTCTATTATGTCTACATAGAGGGTCGTTTATGGGCACAGTGCTAAATTTGGAAACTGTTACTTGCCAACAAGGCCAGTTTTGCAGCATGAGACTATTGTAGTATCACACGCTGAGCACCATCCTACAACCTGGGCTTGAATAAGCGTGTTGTTTAAATGAAGAAATGTTTTTTGACATTAACAGGCAGGGTCAATACGACTCATGTGGACAATGGTTCAAAATTGTATCATGATATGGATACAATCTTGCAGGTTGTAATTGTTAAGGCAAAAGTACTTCAAGTGATGCAAAAGAGTGTTAAATTGTATACTGTGACAGCACTCCAGTTGACCAGGCTAAGTAAAATGGTATTATGTGTTTCTAGGATAAAGTGCATTGTAATTCTATTGTTGCAGGTAGGTGACCTTCCCTTTTTGCAGTTTAAGTGTTTTGTAGATGGACATCCTAGGCATAGATTGTAAATTAGTGTTCTCTACATGAAGAGTGAGAGGTGCATAAACCATCAGAAATGCCTCTACAAAATGCCTCTGAGTAAATCAAGCGAAGTCCACCAATGTAGACTGTTATGCAGCTTTTGCAACAGAAACATTAGGGGCCAGATGTAGCAAAGGTTTTTACCCATTCTGTGTCTATGGGGAAAAAGTGTTCCTACATATAACCCTAGATTCCGTGCCCTACACGTACAAGCCTCCTGGAGCTTATCACCATTCACTTGTAAACCACTCCTGCAGTAGCCTGCCTCAAATGGAGACATGCAAGAAAACAATTTCTAATGGCGTCGTTACAATTCTGTCAGAGTGAGGGGTTACTAAAGGGAAATAGTAGACATCACTTCACTGTTGGAGGTGCCACTTTGTTTTATTTCCCCCCCCCCCCCAAAGATGTCGATATGCTCCCACACAAACTTGTTTGCCAAGTGTGTTGGGCTAAAAAAAAATATATATATATATACACACACACACACACCTCTGAAGATTGACTGTGGTCTTAATCAGTATACCAAATGAACGCTTGTTCGTACCATTCCGACACTGTAGGAACGAATTCCCCTTACCCGTCAAAGTATGTGCACTCTCGTGTGGGGTGGTCCCACAATAGCGGCACTACCAAACTAATACGCATTTGTAGCTATCTTTATTTTAAAGTGTGCCACTACAAAGAAAATTTCCATTCACCACAACTTAGAGGGTTCTGTTGCTGCTCTGTATAGGTTGGGTTGTGGATCTCGTGCTGTGTCACCATAAGGCACCTTATGAGACTATAAGGAGGACATCCAGCATACCTTCTATTTTACGTTTGTTTGCACAGATTTAATTGGCCAGAATATGCCTCTTTTAGTACAAGGGAGCACAGCGAGTAAGGGCCCTGAACGGATTATGTAGAGTGGCCTCCTAAATGGGTCCCTTCTGTTAGTGTGCCATTAAACTTCTCAAACAAGAACGAAGTGGGATCGTCTCATATAACAGATTCACATGGCTTAAAGCTCTTGGAATTACTGATTAACTTTATGCAGTAACTGGAGTGAACTTAGACAACCTATTGAAGTAATGTTATGTCGCGGCCAACCAGCGATCAGGTTTTCCAACACAAATGGCACCCTAAGATAGCTGAATAAAAAGAGCAATCATCTCGTTTAAAAACAAGTCAAAGCTGTCGTGTCAGACCACATCATTCATTCAGAGAACTATTAACGATATAAAAAGGTATAAACCTAGTTGGTTCATCCCAAGAAAGGCATGCCCGTGCTCATTTTGAATACTAACGGCCAACGAGAGTACCTCTCACCCTGCAAACAAGGTGCTATCAGTGTTCACTTGGTTAGCATGAGAGACGAGCAGAATTGCGAACGTATGTGAACTGTGGCTAAAACGTAGGGAGGCCAAGAGGGGAAGCGCATAACCTGCCAACAATTTAGAGAGTTTAAAGTCCTTGTCTCAAACTAAACAAAACAAAAAAAAATCACATATAAATGATTTTGAAAATAACCATATGTGCAGGAAAACAGTTATTAAACGAACGCAGTGGGTGCATGTATCAAGGACACAAACACATTTTGGAAATGCACGAAATGGACTGTGTGGTGAATCCAAATATACAGCATTTGAAATAAAAAAGTACAACTTCCCCACTTTTCCACTCACTGGAATAATCAGGACAATGACAACAGCGACGACAGTGACAATCCAGAAACATCCACCAGTAAAGACTCATGTTTTACTTACTGTATCACTGAAGAGAAAATATTCATGTGATTTGGTGGATTCCGAGAAGAGAGGCAGAGTTTAGCTTTAAGC
Organism: Pleurodeles waltl; assembly: GCF_031143425.1. NCBI lineage: Eukaryota > Metazoa > Chordata > Amphibia > Caudata > Salamandridae > Pleurodeles > Pleurodeles waltl. Next base: position 981,029,049 of record NC_090437.1, on the reverse strand, counting down.
TACGAACCATCAGCAGACAGTTAACTGAACAGCTAGAAAAAGCAAAATAAATATATCAGCATTGGGAGAAAATAACTTGCTTTTTTACAGATGTCAATAGTAAAATACTTTCAAGTTAGTAGATTAGTCGATAGGGTCAAGACCAGAAAAGAGCAAAGGACAATCATAATTGCACTCCCCAATTCGTTAGAGACAGACCAAACTGATGATTTTTAATATCTTTGTTGCAAATTGTTTGAGGGGTGTTGTTTAAGATAAAAAAATTCTAAGGGGCAATCTATACCTAATTTGAAATGGTAGATCTTCACAATGAAATGCCCTTTAGTCCCAAAATATCACAAAAGTACAAAGTGTTATTCTGTTCGATTTCCGCTGAAGAAAACACCTTAAAGTAATTTTTTGAGATAACAATAATGGATGAAAAAAGGACAAGTATAGAACAAAATGTAAAAAAGGGAAAAAGGCATACAAAAAAAAAAGCAAAAGGTTTATTATTAAGGGAATAATTTACTTAAGAGTAAAGAAATATGCTTGTGTAAATAATAGATACAGTGAGCGTTAGAAATGGGGTCTCTAGTTGCCAGTGGTTTGCACCCTGTCCAAGTTCGGACCCTCACTCTAGTCAGGGTAAGGGAGTCACACAGCTTAGATAACCCCTGCTCACCCCCTTGCTCAAGCACTTAGGCGTATTTTAGCGGCAATGTGTAAAGTGAGTGTTAGTGTGAGTGTGAGTGTTCTCTCTCGTTCTCTCTTTTCCTCTCCTCACTGGAGTACAGGTAATTATGTGCGGGGTACGTAAATATGTGGTGCAGGTTACGCAAGACTGAAGGGACGTAAAGAACCATATAACGGTCAGCAGAGATGGTTATCAACACAGCAGCTGTAAGTTGATTGTTTTATTATTTTTAAATTCGGAGAGACTGCGATAATAGCAGTTAGTGCTAGTCATCAGGAAACAGTTCAGTGTTCTCGCTTTGTTTTACTGCAAAACGTTGGTTGGTGAGATGTGTAATTTAAAGTTATGTTGCAATCTACAAATGTATGGCACTGCACGCCTACTTCTTTTGAACTAACGTCTGGATAATCAGCCCACGCAACTTTGTTAGTCCCTACTCTTCATTGTTCGTTCTGACAATGCAATATTGTCACTTTCCAAAACGTTCACTAGAACACGGTTTAGGATGTGGGGTTTGCTAGGGATTTGGAGACCATGGATCACATTTGGTTACAGACTCCCCGCTGAGACTCCGTGGTTACATGGAAAAAAAAATTGACGGTCTCATGCGTCATACTTGCCCGCTCATGTATATCTGGTACACACAATAGGGTGAAGAATAAACTTGCTGTGCCTGGGATGTGGACAAGAAAGCGTTATTTACCTTTGGTAACGCTCTTTCTGGTGGACACTAACTGCAGACTACTCACGTTTGAGTACTCCCCAGGCAGATTAGATCTGGAAAACTCATCAGCAGTGCTCCAACGCGCAGCTAGATAGCACTGTACAAGCCCACCCTGACTTAGTTACATCCTGAGGTAACAAAATGGAGTCGCATAAAAGAGCCACCCCTGTGCACTGACATGAGTTTCTTTCTTGTCTCTTTCCGCACCATCAGACGCGGTAGGATTAACAACTGGTAGCACCAGTATGCAGATTGCTAGCTTCAACCTTTTTGATGCTAGGCAAACCTCGAGAAAACCTATTTGCCCACTTGCTACAGCGAGTCAGATTTTATCAGGGCAAACTATTCTTAGGGACTACTGGACCCTTATGGCATGAGCTCGAGCTGGCAAAGAACAGGTGTTCTGTAGATTCAGAAAGTGAATAAGCAATAAAACGACTTTCAAATTGTTTTATCGTTACATCTGTTGTTCATTCAAAGACAGAGGTCAAATGTTAGCTTGTGTCTTCTTACAAATTTATGTTTATCCTGGAGATTATGTGCATTGCTAAAGTGCACTGTCACTCACAAGGTTATCCTGTTACTAAACAAGTGTGCTCTTGCCCCTCCGTAGAGTAGGTTGGTTATTAGAAAAGCCAGATCAGCTTGCTAAATTAAAAAACACAGGAGGTTCTGTTGTGGCGTGGGATGCCATTCCATGCTTTATGAGTGATGAGAGCATGCCCATCCTCCCTATCAGGTGCTGTGTATGCGTGGGATGTGTATGAGTAGGAGTACTGGGAGCGGAGTTATCTAGCTGAAACAAGATGAAACTCTTCAGAGGAAAAGAGAGAAAAAGAGCGAGAGAGAAAATGTGTGTGGAGTTCAAATTGCACACGTTTGTATAGCTGAAGTGTGGTGTGATGACAGTTCTGTCACAGGTTGAAGATGAGTCTGGCTGCCGAGGTCTGAATGTTTCATAGTCTTCTAGTGAGAGAGGGGAGAGGGAGAAAGAGAGAGAGGGGAGGGAGAAAGAGAGAGAGGGGAGAAAGAGAAGAAAGAGAAAGAGAGAGAAGAAAGAAAGAGAGAAGAAAGAGAGAGAGAGAGAGAGAGAGAAGAAAGAGAGAGAGAGAGAGAGAGAGAGAGAGAGAGAGAGAGAGAGAGAAAATGAATGACGTAGCCCAGAGAGGATGAGATACAAGTTAAAGAGGGTGCAGCTGAGCGATGAACCTTGAGGCATTATGCAGATGAGTTTTCAGGCTTCCGAGGAGTAAAGGGCCAGGCTTACAGCGTGCGATATAGCCGTTAAGGAGCAAATCTTGCAAAAACAGTTCCTTGGATGTCACTCATATGCAGTTTCTTAATGGGGAGTGATCCTGTTAAATGCTGCAGAGAACCAGGAGAATGAGGGCTATCTTGTTTCTCCATCAAGGATCATGTGGATGTAGTCTGTGTAGACTATGAATGTGGTTTCAGTACTGTGGTTGGCCCTGAGAGATTGGTACTCACTTTTCTTTCTCAGTCTGCAAAGTTAGAGCATTTTGTGAAGCAAACTGTCTGAATCGTTTTGGGATACATGGAACATAAAAAGAAAGGCAGTAGGATTTCAGTTTTTTTCCCTAAAACTTGTAAGAGAACTTAACATTGCAAAACATGTCAACATTTAAGATTTTTCTTTTTTAATTCTGCAGTGTGATGGAAACAAAGTTTTAATAGGATCATAACAAAAGTGAACACTCTGCTTGGTGGTGTGCAAATAATAAATATTGGCTGAAACCTTAATTCCATGCATTATCATTTGTATGCTATATAGTTTTATTAGTAAAAATGCATGTAAGTGGGAAACTTGTGGCAATTTCAATGGAAAATGTGTGATCTGTGAATGACAATGTGCTACCGCAACATGCTTTAGTAATATTTTTAAAGTGAGTTTTCAAACTAAGAAAACTCCTGCCCCCACATTCATGACAATACTGTAAGAGAACTAAGAGGCAAGTCAGGGGCCATGTGTACCCTATATGTTGGCTAGATTCTTTACTAGACATACATATTGGGGGTGGGGGGGGGTGTTCCTATAAAAAGGTGAGAATATAAAGATGGTTAATGCCCTACAAAAAAAGGGGAATCCTAATGATCAGAAGGTAGAGCCCTCACACACCCAAATGTGTCATACTGCATCATTGGACTACTCCTCGTTGGTCTGGCGCTACAATGCCCAACCGGCACCCAAGGGGTCTCTGTCAGAGGTCTTTTCATTTGCTGCAACAATGGATGTGCTAGAGCCGTGGTACTCAAAGTACGGCCCGCGGGCCGCCAGCGGCCCCAAGGACCTACCTTGGCGGCCCGCGGACACGTCGGACAAACGCCATATGATAATGGCCGCTGGATATAAACATAGAAGAGGGCCGCGGGAGCATGCGCAATAGTGGCTTGTTTGCGCATGCTCCTGCGGCCCTCGTCTATTTACGTACGGCGGCCATTATCGTATAGCGGGGTGGTTGTGCCCCCTGTAAGCCCCGCCCCCCCACACCCGCTGTCACTCCAGTGCGGCCCTCGGCCGCAAACCATACTGCAATTTTGGCCCCCGAGCAAAAGTTAGTGAGTATCCATGTGCTAGAGGGTATGGCGACTGTAAGGTGGTGTGCTGCATTGAGTGCTAGGCAAATTGAAAACGGTCTCATTGGTACTTAATCAATTTTAATAAAAAGGTTCCCTTTGAAAGAAATAATATCAAGGGAGAGTACTGTCGTTTGGGCTCCTTGGACCGTGACAGCCTCAGAGTGGGTGTCGTAGGGTAGACACATTTCATTCCTAATGGCCCAAATGGATCTTTGGCGTTTCTTCAGAACCAAAGAAATGCCTACCCTACATCTAGATGGAATATATGATGTGAAGAACAGGTATTCCCAAATAGTCTAGTATTCTACTATACCTACTTTGGCACAGGGAAAAAGGGATATTCCAACCTAGAACAGATATAAGCAAACAAATGAACAACTTTAAAAGGGGTATACCTGGAGGCATTTGGGTTGACACTCCCTACAGCATTCTCAATATGCCATGTATATAAAATATGTCTGAATACACTCAGCATGCCAGGAGCACAAAGGTCGCCCTGCCTGATCCACACCCCCAGCCGCAAAAGCACTTGGGTGACTGAAGGAGTGGTTAGGGAGACCAATGCTGCCTACACTCCAGATCTTTTGAGTAGCCTTGGAAGTCTCTTATGTGATTCAGAAACTGTTTGGCAGGGGTCTAAGAACCCAGAAAGCAGGTTGTGGCGTTACTTTGATTGAAACATTCCAAGGCAAAATCAGCTTTTATGCTGAACAGATATGACCCATCAAAAGCCACATCCAGAAGAGAGGCCTATACATCTCCAGAAAATCCTGTGGGGTGGAAACATTCCTGGTGCCATGGTGCCCTCCACCCTTCCCAACCCATTAGTATTATGAAGGCCAGAACAAACAATGCATTTAGCTGCACCTTCACCATCCTGAATGGTTAGGCTCTAAGGTCCTCAAAACCAACTGCAAGATACCACTGGCCATGTCCCAAACATCACATGTATTTCAGCCCAATGAGCAGAATGAAGTGACCAATCTAAATGCCAGGCTAGCAGAAGTGAACAACTGTTTTCCAAACACCCCACTCCCTAATCTAAGAAGCTGTGGGGACAGAACTGGGGTTCACCTTGCTGGCTTGAAACTGAAGAACCAGATGCTGGGGTAGGATATTTTGTGAGAAAAATCA